>NC_057861.1:195673025-195973025 GCF_019393635.1 Dromiciops gliroides
GAACATATTGCCAGAGCAAGTTATGTTTGAAGGGCTCAAAAGGAAAATATGGGAGAGAAGACATATTAGACTTCCTACCAAACTGTGGGTCTAGAGCTGTTGTGCTGACCTCATTGTTGTATGCCTGTGAAACCTGGATGGTAAACCAGCACCATGCCAGGAAACTGAATCTCTTCCATTTGAATTGGAAGATTCTGAAGATCACCTGGAAGCATAAGAAAGAAGACACTGAGGTCTTCTTAAGGTAAACTGTCAAACATTCAAACTCTATTGCAGAAAGTGCAGCACTGATGGGCTGGCCATGTTGTTTGAATGGCAAATGTACGCTTGTCTAAAGGACTCTTTAATGGAGATCTCACTGAAGGCAAGCACTCACATGGTAGTCAGAAAATGTGATATAAGGACACTCTCAAGGTTTCTCTTAAAAACTTTGGAATTGATTGCATCACATAGGAGAGACTGTCACAGTACTGCCTAGCATGCTGCGTCTTCATCAGAGAAGGTGTTGTAATATATAAGGAAAGTAGAATAGAAGTAGTTCAGAATAAATGCAAGATGTACAAATTTAAAGAATCCTTCCCAAATGTTCACATGGATTATTTGTGCTTAAACTGTGCTAAAGCATTCTGAGCTCATATTTGTCTGATCAGCCACAGTGGGACACAACGTAACTTGACTCTAATATAGTGATGTCATTTTGGTACTCTTTGAGAATGAAGGACAACAACCAAGAGAGACATTTGGAACACAGATAACAGTCTACCTGTTTTAGAAAAAACACAAGCATTGCATAGTGAAGGCAAATTACTTCAAGATTTTTCCTATTCCCCAAAATGATGGAGAGATTTTTAGTCCTGTTTCTTTGAAAAATTTGTGAGCTTGTACCTTAACCATAAATATTTGGTTAAAATTTTTACAATGAAAACTTCATAATTATTGACAACCCCAATCAAATTCTTTTCCTTGGTTCCCAATACTCATCATAGTGTTTTGTTGGTTTTGCCAATTTTCATATCCACCAACCTACTCTATGAATTGGCTTAACACTTAAATAATTCCATATATAACTACCTTCTCTTTTTTGAGTTCACCTCTTCATGTCATACTCCCTAATCTGTCTTTATCCTCATTAATCCACCTTAATCCTTTATTGTCATTCTTAATTTTTCCTTGATACTGCTTTTTCAGCTTCATGATAGAAATGTTATCAGTACCTGGGCATGGCAAATACTCACCTTCAAATTTGATGCAACTTCTTCCAAATTTTTCTGATTTCATTTTCTCAAATTCAATTTCTCATGTGTTTTACTAGTCAGGACTTTTCTAAGTCATGTAAATAATTTCCTTATTTAATCTCCCTTCCCCCTTTTCTTCTTCCATAATTCTACACACACACACACACACACACACACACACACTCTCTCTCTCTCTCTCTCTCTCTCTCTCTCTCTCTCTCACACACACACACACACACCCATCCCCCAGGATGCAAAAGGTGGAATTTACCCAATTGCCAGACCTTGTTTCCACTTTGGACTTAACAATAATTGTTAGATAGTGAGCTTCTTATACATATACACCAATTACTTTTTAAAGTCCTGCTTTTTCCTTGTCATCCATATTGTTTATCTTTTAATCATAAACATTTCACCTTTGAGACTTTACCATCACTCATGGTTTGACTTCTACAGAATTTTACATAATATAATTCTTTTTCTTCTTTTTCTGAATGCTTTGAAATGTACTTATCTCAAATCTTGGGTTACTCTCAATTTATTCTAGCTTTCCTTGATTTTTTTTTGGTCTAAAACTAAGATAGAGAAGTCATGTTCCTCAAGATACCCATTATTTTTATTCCTTCATTTATTTTCTTCTTTTTGAATAGTGAAATTATTTTTAGATAACATTCAGCTACTAAAGTGATATTCTTAAAGAACCAGTCTGTTAATACTGTACTTTCCCCCTACTTAATAAAATCCAGTGACTCCCTGTTGGTTCCAGGATCAAATACAAACTATTTTACTTGGCATTAAAAGCCCTTCATTACCTAGCCATCTCGTAACTCTCCAATATTCTCAAAACTTACTTCCCTTCTTGTATTCATTGATCCCATAACACTGGCCTCCTTATTGATCCATGAACTAGATACTCTAGGTAATTTCTATATCATACCTCTATGAAAAATTTATAATTTGTTTTCTGAACTACTCATCAAATTTCTTCCTTTCTCCATTATAACCTGATAGAATGTTGCTTTTGCTATTGTCTACATTGCTATTTAGTTAAATCCTCTTGCCCATTCCTCTCTCTCTTTAATTTCTTTATTTCTCCATAGGATCATATTTTCTTTCTTTTTTTTGCAGGGCAATAGGGGTTAAGTGACTTGCCCAGGATCACACAGCTAGTAAGTGTCAAGTGTCTGAATCCGGATTTGAACTCAGGTACTCCTGAATCCAGGGCCAGTGTTTTATCCACTGTACCACCTAGCTGCCTCTTAGAATCATATTTTTAATATAAAGCTTCTTGTGTCTGTTATTTTTTGTATCCTTTTAATGTTTATAAGGTAAGCCCCTCCTGGGCTATACTGTCGCCTACCAAATCAGTGATAATTAGGGCAATGCATCTTAAGGCAACTTTTAGATTCCAACTCAGATGCAATAGACTAGCAAATATGCATTGTCTCTTTACACAAAATCTCAGAAATAAGTATGGGATCAATTCTTCTTGTATTAGTTCATCATGCCTCTTACTATACTTGATGCATATGAAATCAAGGTTTTAGGTGTTGACTTTTGGATTTTGTTTCCTGAGTTTTTGCCATCTTTATTACTGTTGTGATTTACTCTATCCCTACCTTTTTCAGTTTAAATCAAATGGTAATTTAAAAAAATGCTTTCTCCCAATTGATAAATGGTCATTATCTCTTTTGTTCATTAATCTCTACCTCAGCAAACATAAAAAACAGCATCAAATAAAAAGAAAACCCTAATAACAAACATACTTAATCTAAGCAAATTCCCTCCTTGACCAAAAATGCATATCTCATTCTTCATTTTAAGCCCATCCCCTCTCTACTTTAAGTTTGGTAACATTATCTATCCACAATCATAGAGAATCATTATTTGATATTCCACAGATAAGACTTAAAAATTTTCAGAGATATCTCTCTTTAAAAAGTTGTTTTCATTGTAAAATAAAGCATTATCCCATTCTGTTAACTTTACATTATTTCAGAGATATTTTCAATTTCCTTTGAAACTATTCATTTCTTATGATATGAAAATATTTGATTACATTCTTATACTATAATATAATTTCTTTAGTTGTTTCTGAAGAGTTATATACCCCCCTGGCCTCGAGATTTTTCCTACATCAAAAGGATTAACTCTAAATATTTTAAACATAAAAATTTTTTCTCCTCATGCTTTAATATTTGGGGGATAAAATTTAAGTAGTGTTATCATTGTGTCAAAGTCATTGAATGTCCATCTTTTCTCCTGAAAGAGAATGCACATTTTTGCTGGGTAATAGATTCTTGGCTGCAATCCAAGCTCCTTTGCCTTCTGGAATAACATATTCCATGCCTTGTGGTCCCTTAATGTTGAAGCTGCCAGGTCCTGAGCAATCCTGACTGTGGCTCCATGATATTTAAATTGCATTGTCATGATGCAATAAAAAATATATGTTAGAAAGAGCCATGGAAAAGTAGAATGAAAATCAATTGGAAACTAAATAATTTCATTCTAAAGAATGAATGGGTCAAACAACAAATCAATAACTATATCCAAGAGAATGACAATAATGAGACAACATACCAAAATCTATGGGATGCAGCCAAAAGAGTGCTTAGAGGAAAATTTATAGCTCTAAATGCTTACATGAATAAAAAAGAGAAAGAGGAGATCAATGAATTGGGCATGCAACTTAAAAAGTTAGAAAAAGAACAAATTAGAAATCCCCAATTGTATAGTAAACTAGAGATCCTGAAAATTAAAGGAGAAATTAATAAGATTGAAAGCAAGAAAACTATAGAATTAATCAATAAAACTAAGAGCTGGTTTTATGAAAAAAACAATAAAATAGATAAAATATTGGGTAATTTGATTTAAAAAAGAAAGAAGAAAACCAAACTAGCATTTTCAAAAATGAAAAGGGTGATGTTACCACCAATGAAGTGGAAATTCAATCAATAATTGGGAATTATTTTGCCCAACTGTATGAAAATAAATTTGATAATCTAAATTAAATGGATGAATATTTACAAAAACACAAACTGCCCAGGTTAACTGAAGAGGAAATAAAATCCTTAAATAAACCCATATTAGAAAAAGAAATTGAACAAACCCTTAATGAACTCCCTAAGAAAAAATCCCCAGGGCCAGATGGGTTTACAGGTGAATTTTACCAAACATTTAAAGAACAATTAATTCCAATATTATACAAATTATTTGGAAAAATAGATGAAGGAGTTCTACCAAATTCGTTTTATGACACAAATATTGTGGTGATACCAAAACCAGGCAAAGCAAACACAGAGAAAGAAAATTATAGACCAATTTACCTAATGAATATTGAGATGCTAAAATCTTAAATATGATATTAGCCAGGAGATTACAGGATGTGATCACCAGGATAATATACTATGACCAGGTGGGATTTATACCAGGAATGCAGGGCTGGTTCAACATTAGGAAAACTATTAACATAATCAACCACATCAATAAGAAAAACAACCAAAATCATATGATTATCTCAATAGATACAGAGAAAGCTTTTGACAAAATACAGCACCCATTCCTAATAAAAATAATGGAGATCTTAGGAATAGGTGGATCTTTCCTTAGAATAATAAACAGTATCTACCTAAAACCATCAGCAAGTATTATATGCAAGGGAGATAAATTAGAGGCCTTCCCAATAAGAACAGGGGTGAAACAGGGATGTCCATTATCACCTCTATTATTTAATATTGTCCTAGAAATGTTAGCTTTAGCAATCAAAGAAGAAAAAGGAATTAAAGGAATTAGAATAGACAAGGAGGAAACAAAACTATCACTCCTTGCAGATGATATGATGGTATACTTAAAGAATCCTAGAGAATCAACTCAAAAATTACTTGAAACAATTAACAACTTTAGCAAAGTAACAGGATATAAAATAAATCCAAATAAATCATCAGCATTTATATACATGACCAAGAACGTCCAGTAGCATGAGATAGAAAGAGAAATTCCATTTAAAGTAACGGTAGATAATATAAAATACTTGGGATTCTACTTGCCAAGACAAACCCAGGAACTCTATGAACACAATTACCAAACACTCTTCACACAAATCAAATCAGATCTAAATAATTGGAAAGATATCAATTGCTCATGGATAGGCAGAGCTAATATAGTAAAAATGACAATTGGACCTAAATTAATTTACTTATTCCATGCCATACCAATCAGACTACCTAAAAATAATGTTAGAGAGCTGGAAAAAATAATAACAAAATTCATCTGGAAAAACAAAAAATCAAGAATATCCAGGCAAAGAATGAAAAAAAAAATGCACAGGAAGGTAGGTTAGTGGTACCAAACCTGGAGCTTTACTATAAAGTGGCAGTCATCAAAACTATCTGGTATTGGCTAAGAAATAGAGTGGAGGATCAATGGAATAGGCTAGTTACAGGAAACACAGTAGTAAATGACACTAGTAATGGAGTGTTTGATAAACACAAAGACTCCAGGTTCTGGAATAGGAACTCAGTATTTGATGAAAACTGCTGGGAAAACTGGAAGATAGTATGGCAGAAACTAAGCATAGACCAACATCTTACACTTTATTCTAAAATAAGGTCAAAATGGATACACGATTTAGACATAAGAGGTGATACCATAGGTAAAATAGGAGAGAAAGGAATAGTTTACCTTTCAGATCTTTGGAAAGGAAAACAGTTTGCAACCAAACAAGAGATAGAGAATGTCATAAAATGCAAAATGGATTATTTTGATTACATTAAATTAAAAAGGTTTTGTACAAACAGAAACAATGCATCCAAAATTAGAAGGGAGGCAGAAAGCTGGGAAACAATTTTTGTGGCCAGTACTTCTGATAAAGGCCTCATTTCTAAAATATATAGGGAACTAAATTAAATTTATAAGAATCCAAGTCATTCCCCAATTGAGAAATGGTCAAAGGATATGAACAGGCAGTTTTCTGATGAAGAAACCAATTTCATTCCCATATGAAAAAATGCTCTAAATCTCTAATGACTAGAGAGATACAAATTAAAACAACTCTGAGGTACCATCTGACACCTATTAGATTGGCTAAAATGACAAAAAAGGAAAATAATAAATGTTGGAGAAGCTGTGGAAAAATTGGAACACTAATGCATTGTTGGTGGAGCTGCGAACTGATCCAACCATTCTGGAGAGCAATTTGGAATTATGCCCAAAGGGTGATAAAGCGGTGCATACCCTTTGACCCAGCAATACCACTTTTGGGTCTTTTGCCCAAAGAAATCATGGAAAGGGGAAAGGGACCCACATGTACAAAAATATTTATAGCTGCTCTTTATGTGGTGGCAAGGAATTGGAAGTTGAGGGGATGTCCATCAATTGGGGAATGGCTGGACAAGTTGTGGTATATGAATGTAATGGAATACTATTGTGATGTAAGAAATGATGAGCAGGAGGAGTTCAGAGAAACCTGGAGGGTCTTGTGTGGGCTGATGATGAGTGAGATGAGAACCAGAAGAACATTGTACACAGTATCATCAATACTGTGTGTTGATCTAATGTGATGTATTATATTCTTCTCACCAATGCAATGGTACAGAAGAGTTCCAGGGAACTCATGAATAAAGAGGATATCAAAATCCAGGGGGGAAACAAACTGTGGAGTATAGATGCTGAATGAACCATACTATTTCTTTTGAAAAAAAAAAAAATAATTGTGTCAAAGGATATCCACACTAACAAGATTTGGGGGTAATAGTTATAAATTGCTTTCTAGAAAGGATGAACCAATTCAGATTCATTCGTATAGCATTTTGCCACATTCCCTCCTATATTTACTCTATTCCTTTACGGGGTATCTTTGCCCATTTGACGCACCTGAGCTGGAACCTCAAAGTTGCTTTAAATTGCACTATTCTAATTATCACTGATTTGGAGAACTTTTGTTTTGCTGTTGATAGCTTGTCTTTCTTCCTATGAAAGCTACCCATTCATATCCACTGTCCATTTATCTAACTGGAAGTGGTTCTTATTATAAATTTGAATCAGTTCCTTATATATCTTTGAGATGAGAACTTAATGCGAGACATTTGCTACAAAGGCTTTTTCTCCCACTTAAACATTTCCCTTCTAATTGTGGCTGCATTTGTTTTTATCCAAAAATATTTTTAGTTTTATCTAATTAAAATTATCCGTTTCATCTTCTGTGATTCCTTCTATCCCTTGTTTCTTCATTAATTCTTTCTCTATTAATAGAACTAAGAGATATTTTTCCTCCTTCCCCTAATTTGCTTATTATGTTATCTTTTAAATCTATATTGTATCCATTTGGAGTCCATTTTAGTGTAATATGTCAGATTCTGGCCCATACCTACTTTCTGCCAAACTGCTTTCCACTTTTCCCAGTAATTTGTCAAATACTGAAAACAAATAATTAATAATATAGTTCCATCTACATACAGGCCCAGTTCAATGTTGTGGGGCTATAAAGAAAAACATGAAAAATCCTTTGCTTAAGGAACATAGATTCTAACAGGGAGGTGACACGTATATATGCATTTACAGAATGAATAATTCATGTAGAGGATACAGTTGCCTATTCATCCTGAAGAGCTTCATAACGCCTGCTTAGCTTCAAGTCTTCATAGTCTTTCTTCTTCCCTTTTTACTCTCAGGAGCATTCTTTTGGTATCCTGAGACAGGTGAGGATTCTCTTCTGCCTCTTCAGATAATCTTTTTTTTTTCCCACATGGTGGTGAGACTTCCAGCATTCTCACCTCTTTTTAAAGTCCAATAAAGAATTCCCACTTCTTTCCATATGTGGTAAAGGTTTCCTTTACTTTTATTTTAGTTCATCATTCTCCTACCAATTTATATAAATCTTCTGTATGCAGAAGGTAGTATGGATAAATGAACACCAACCTTCAAGAGTCTCTAATATAGGAGTGTAAGGGGACTAAAATTTTAGCTATACTGTCTAAAATATCAAATGAGTGATCACCAATAAATTATAAGCCTTAGCAAGAATTAGGCTTTTAAGCATTTATTAAGGAGAATAAGAATTTGGTAAAGAGAGAGAGAAAGGCCTACATTCCTCTATCTATTAAAGGGAGAGCACATTTCTAGCTCCACTCTCTTCCAGATTCCACCAGAAAGAGAACGAGTCAGAGTGCCCGGCTCCCCCTTCTCCCTTCCACAAGCAAACGTTACTTCCTGACACCAAAGAAAAGATGCATGGTCTTGCCTTCAGAGCTTTTCTACAGTAAGTCAACAGCAGGTGGCATCATTCCAATCATTACAATCCCTACTTTGTTTCTTCAAGAAATGGGGCGTTGGGACAGCTAGTGGTGCAGTGAATAAAGCACCGGCCTTGGATTCAGGAGTACCTGAGTTCAAATCCAGCCTCAGAAACTTAACACTTACTAGCTATGTGACCCTGGGCAAGTCACTTAACCCCCATTGCCCTGGAAAAAAAAATTTTAAATAAGAAATGGGGAATTTCCTTGATGAAACAGTAAAAATAACAGAATAAAATAAGCTATGCTAACTAACAATATGTTAATATCAACATAAAAAAGGGAGAGAGGAAAGTTTTGTCCAGAGGGCAGTTTTTTGTCCTCATGAACTGGCACTTTGACATTGGCTGGCAAAGGGAGGGCCTCTGCAGAAAGTACATGTTACAGATGGTGTACATAATAACAGAAGGAAAAACAACAACAAAAAAACAACAAAAAACTAAAACTGTTTGTTTAAAGTCTCTGTAAGTCTTTTCTAAGATGTCCTCTCGGTGTAGTTATGGAATGGAAGTCTTTTCAGGGGTTGATGTGTGGATGCTGGTAATCAGACAAGAAAATTTCCTACAAAATTGAGCTTAACACAACTTTAAAATAGCTTTGTTAATAATTAAATAAAACAATGAAAGTTCTCAAAAATATGTCTAAGGGAATTCAGAATCTTAGTTGTTGCACATGTAACATATAATAAAACAAAAATTGAAAGATTCTCTAAAACAAAAATACTATAGTCCCCCCTTGTGGAGGGTAAATTGAGAAGACAATTGCTGCAATATTAATTTTTAAAAATAATTTTTATCTTTGTTTCATCACTTTTTGTACCATCTGCCTAATTATCCTCATGCCATTATGAGAAATTAAAAATCTCATATAATTGGTAACAGGTGTCAAGGCCAAATTCAACACTGTGTTTATCATGACACCTGAGACAATTATGGGATATGAGCATTCCCACACTTGAGCAATATATACTGCCCATGCAGTATATATTTTAAGCCTGGCATACCAGGCTTAAAATAGGTGGATGGAATATATGTCCATGCCACCAAACATATTGGAGGAAACTGAGTCAGACTTAATCAGATGCATGGGATTGACATGTCCATGGCATCAGGCATATAGGAAGGGGCATAGACGCCAGGTGAAGATTGAGATGGGTGGGATCAAAACTTCCAGCCATCTGTACAGTACTGTGGGGAAAAAGAAAATAAAATATTAAACCAAGAGAATCCAACCTCAACATTTGTCAAAAGCCATTCCCTCGGTCATACTTTGACTTCATGCATGTTTCCCCTCATGTGACAATTCAGTGTCTGCTCTTGCATGTATTCCTCTTGTGATTGGATGGCATCTTGGCCAACTGGCATCTGATAACTCAGAATAAAGGCAATTAATGTCTTAAATGATAAATTCCCATAATCCAAGTCTCATATGGTTTAAAAATTGAGGATAATAAATGTTCGCAAAAAATATGAATGCACCTTGACTCAGAATATAATATACAATTATTCAACAATTTCAAATAATACCTTTTTTAAACTTATTTTACAATTACTTTTGTGAAAAATCAGAACATATTTAAATACAAGTTAAAGCACAACACCATCTCAAAGAAAACTTTTTTTTTGAAAAAATAAAACTTTTGCAAATGTTCCCCTCTTTTTTTTTTTTGGAATAGTCTTATTAAAAATAATCCTTCTAGAATCAATTTACACTTGCCATGGCAACCAATTTGCCAGGGAAATGCTTTCTAGAGTTCAATCAAATAATCAGTTGAGAAAAAATAAAAACAAACAACTCAGAATATGGGAGCACAATACTCCTAGAATTAACTTTGTATTATGAAATCAAAACCATCTTGCAATGTTTCAAAATTAGATAGATGAATGAATAGAAGAAAATACACATGGAATAATAAAAGACAGTGAAATTCAAACTTGGGAAATCTAAATGAATATGAACTTAATATTAATAAGAGTATTATAAAATATAAACTTGATCAAATGACTATAAAAAGCTTTTACAAATATTCTCTTTTTTAAAAAAAGCTAAGTATAAAACACAATCTCAAAAGCATGAAAATCTCTGAAAATAAACCCATACCATTAATTTCAAAATGTAGATGTAATAGCATAGAAATCCTATGTAACCTCTGAACTGACATTATTACTCTGAGTGAATTTAGAACACTTTTGATTCCAATATCTAAAATCCCCAATACTCATATCAATACCTTGCTGCTTACTTCTACATTTCTGTAAAATATGTACCCTTCATGGCAAAATAAAAAGAATCTTGAACTATGAACTATGATGATGATTGTCATTTTTATTCAGCTTAAGTTTGCCTTCTTTAACCACTCTATATCGTCTGTCCTTCCTTTCATAATACAAATGCTTTAGAAGGTTACTAATTAAAGACAAAAGCTGATTAGCAAATTATGAACAAAGCGAGCATATCTGGAATTTAAAGGGTTTTCTAAGGTTGTCTCAGAATCACAGTTCAGCTGGGGTATGGCTGAAAATGCAGGTAGGGAAAGCTGCACATGTGCAAGATCAGGACCTGAAAAAGGTGGATTAGATCTCCTGACCTCCCAGGCAGGAGAATCAAGGAGAGGAGAAGGAGGAGGAGGTGGGATCCCTAGAGAAGGGGAGGGGACCACCTCTCCCATATGGTGCACAGCCCGGGAATCACACTCAGCCCTGGGTTCGCCTTCCCCTGATTCTAGGGGATTAAAAGCTTCTAAAAAACCCTCCAGGAATGCAAAATTAGAGCAACAATTAGTGTTAGAATTTGGAAAAGCTGCAGAAATCAGAGCTTCCTCTGAAAAAGCATGGCTGGGCGAGGGGGAGCACCCTTGTGTGAGCACCTTGCTGGCTCTTCTGACAAAAATAAAAATAGAAAATCCACAAAAACAAAGCATTAACATGATCTTATCTTCCATTTGTCTGGTTAAACAGACTAAAATCAAAAACAGGGTAATTAGGGAATTTAAATGGTCCATTTGAAAATATTTAAAGGGAAAACAGCCAGTACTTAGCAGTTTAAAGGGACAGGGTAGGGGAACTTTCTTACCCAACTGGAGGGGCTAAACTTTTAGCTATACTGTCTAAAATATCTAATGAGTGGTCACCAATAAATTATAAGCTTTAGCAAGAGTTAGGCTTTTAAGCATTTATTAAGGAGAATAAGAATTTGGCAAAGAGAGAAAGAAAGGCCTACATTCATCTATTAAAGGGAGAGAGCATTCCTAGCTCTCTTCTCCACTGAAGTCCTCAGGAAAAAAGAGCGAATCAGAGTGCCAGGCTTCCCCCTTCTTCCTTCCACAAGCAAATGTCACTTCCTGATGCCAAAGAAAAGACGCATGGTCTGGCCCTCAGAGACCTTCACCTCATGGTGGAGCTTTTCTACATTAAGTCTCCAGCAGGTGGAGTCATTTCAATCATTACAGGACACAAGACATTTATAAAATAATTATAAAATTGGATAGTATAAGTGAATTATAGAGGTACAAACCATGTATAATGAAAGTTGATATGAAATGCATATCACGTCTGGCTGGTAAGATAGAGGAAATGCAAGACTGGAGAGATGCTAGGACTATATATGCAGATTTGAAAGTATCTCTCCTGAGAAACTTCCTTTCTCACATGTGAGACACCGCACCACCTGACAAACTAACCATGATTCCATGGTTCTGTGGGTCCATATGAACCTAACCTCCCTCCCCAAAATAATCTAAATAAACAGACCATAGATTATAATTTTCAACTGAATAATTGATCTTAATAATTAGATAATATAGTTTATTCAAAGCTAAAACATTTAATACCATGAGAGTACCAAAAGTAGCAACAGAACATTTTGCTCATAAACCCAGGATCATACTCTCCAACAAATATGTAAAATGTAGAGAATGGAGACACATAGGGAATACTTGTTAATAGACATACATACATTTAGGGAACATGTATGGTCAAGGCACACAAAAGGAGGAACAAAACATAACTCTAATGCTTCAGGGCCACTAATGTCTTCTGATGATGGAGTGATACCACTGGAGTACTGGAATCCCACTGAAGTAATTCCCTGCCTTTCTTTTATGTGATGTGGTCTCTGTCAGGCATGTGTGCATCTGTGTGTGTGTGTGTGTGTGTGTGTGTGTGTGTGTGTGTGTGTGTGTGTGTGTGTGTGTGTGTGTGTGTGTAAGTTAGGACTGTCAGAGGCTTAAACTTTAGCTGTTGTGAACAAAAACCTCTGGCTATACCTAGGATCAAACCAAGCAAAATGTCCTTAGATACTTTTCCTCAAAAGAAGAGTTTACAATTTCTTAGAGTCTTAGCTGTAATTGATTTTTCCTTTCCAATAGGAGAAGTTTGCCTTTAGGGACCAAGCTTTTTGAAACACAGAACAGCCAATCAGTTCTTCTAAATAGCAATCAAAGTCATTTTCTGTTTTTGTTATTCTTTTTATTGGTTTTAATAAACTCCCCCCACCACCAATTATCAGACAGTTCTCTGCCCTAAGCCTTATTTGATTTGTTATTTACAAGGCCTTATAACTCGTATTCAGTTTATGTGCTTCCTTTCCCACAAAATAACAATAACAGCAGACAATAATGGCAGGTAATATTGACATAGGGGCACCTAGGTGGTACAGTGGATAGAGTACTGGACCTTGAGTCAACACTCTTTGTGAATTCAAATCTACCTCAGTTATTTATTAGCCATGTGACCCTGAACAAGTCACTTAACCCTATTTATCTCAGTTCCTCATCTGTACAATGAGCTGGAGAAGGAAATGGGAAACCACTTTGACATCATTGCTAAGAAAATCCAACTGCAATCATGAAGAGTCAGACATGACTGAAAGTCCCAAACAAATAGCAAAACAATACTGTTATAGTATATTAAGGTTTATAGAGCATATACACACACTCACATATGCATATCACAATCTAATATCCTTATAAAATATTTATTATCCTTATGTTTCAGGAAAGATGGGTGGAAGAATGGAAGGAAAGAAACGAGCAATTATTTACTATGTACCATGAATTGTACTAAAAACTTCATAAAATGCATCATATGATTTTCAAAATGCTGAGAGGATTAGTGAGTCTTATTTCATTTCATTTTTTTTGCAAGGCAATGAAGGGTAAAGTGACTTGCCCAGGGTCACACAGCTAATAAGTGTCAAGTGTCTGAGGATGGATTTGAACTCAGGTACTCCTGAATTCAGTGCTGGTGCTTTATCCACTGCGCCACCTAGTTGCCCCCTATTTCATTTCATTTTAACAATAAAACTATAAAAGAAAGACTATTGAGAGAATATTGAAAATAACTCATTTGTTAGAACATAAGTTATTCTTCCTTCACTTAAATCTTACTCTGAGTCTTCTTTGTGGCATCGTGATGAATCTCTTTTCCCAAAGTTTGGCTTACCAGGTCATAAGTTATGGAAGGTCCTACCCAAACTAGGAAATGTTCAAGTAGGAATCTAATGACAGATTGTTTTGCTCTCTAAGGTCAAGTGTGGAGAGGTTTGTCAATAGAAGGCTGGCCACTGAGGGATGAATTTTTAGCCATGGACAATCTGAGGCTGTCGTGGTTTGTGTTATAATATACACTATCTACATATTTACAGACATCAAAATCTAGAAAAAAGCACATGAAATTGGAGTCAGGAAACATGAATTGAGTTTCTACCAAAGAACCTTAGTAGCTATGTGACCCTGGACAAATCATTTAATTTCTATATTCTTTGGGTTCCTCATATTTAAAATGTGTAGATTGTGTTTGTCTGTGCTTTTCAGATCTAAATAAATGATACTATGAAGTTGAAACCATGAATATATTTTTTAAAAAAGTAACATCTCTGCAGACAGGCTACACCAAGTTGAAAATAGCTAAAAGGCCTTAAACACATTAGGGAGTTATGGGGATGTAAGTGGATGAGCAGTCAAAAAGGTTCAGTAAAAAGAAGACATGATCACACCTGTGCTTCAGGAAAATTAATGTGGGCAACTGAATGAAGGATAGACTGGAGTGGGGAAAAGCTTGCTACAATTAGACCTACTGTTACACTAGTCCAAGGGTGAGGTGGTATGGAAATGCCCTAGGGTGTTGACAGTATCAAAAGAGAGAAGGGAGCATATTCGTGAGTTGCTGCAAATGTTAAATCCACCTAACTGCTCCTTCTCAGTCTCCTTTGATGGATGTTCTTCAATGTCTTACCCACTAATTTTAACACTCCCCTCAAGGCTGTGCCCTGGGTCCTCTTCTTCCTCTGCACTATTTCATTTGGGGGCCCCATCAGTTCCCATGAATTAAGTTATTTTTTTTCTATGAAGATGATTCTTTGATCTATTTATATCCAGTGCTGACCTCCCATTCAACCTTCTCATATTACCTTCTGGACATCTTAAACTGGATATCCCATTGTTACATTAAATTCAGCATATCCAAAACAGAACTCATTTTTTTAATGAAGATAATATCCGTACAGACCTTAGCACAGTGTCTGGTTATGGTAGGCACTTAACAAATTCTTATTGCCCTTCCAATCCTCGCCCCCCCCCACTTTTCACTTTATCCCCTCCAAATTTCTCTATTTCTTTGGAGAGTGCCACCAGCCTCCTAGTCACTTGAGCTTATAACCTATGTGATGTTTAAAATCTAAATGAGGGTCCTAACCTGCTTCCCCCAGTTTTTTGGGGGAAGCTGGCTAAAATCACAGATGCATTCAGTAAGAGTTTAGGCCTTTAAGGATTTATTAAAGTGTATGAGAAGATAGTGAAGAGAAAGTCAGTATAAACCTTGCTTTTCCTAGCAGTCCAGGCAAAATCCCTCACCACGACAAAGTCCTGTACAGAAAGGGAGGGAGGGGCCCTCCTATTCTCCATCTCTGCCACCACCAAGCCAGTTCCAGACAAAAAGAGGAAGATCCAGCAAGCCAGCCTCACTTTCCTACTTCCTGTCTCCCTCCCTAAAAGGGGAGGTCCTTCAGGCTGATAGGTTCAGAGTGGTCTCTTGATGATGTCAGTAGTACACTGCCTCTGAGAACAATACCCCACTCAGGGCCAGCCAGGTGTGGTCTTGATTTGGATGGTCTTCAGGTGGGGCCCCTGGGCATCTGCCAAATCCCATTATTTTATCATACCTAATTATTAATTTCAACTCCTCTGTCTCTCACCAACCACATCCAATATTTTACCAAGGCCTCTTTCTTTGATAAAATCTTACATATGGCCCCTGCTCTTCTGTAACACCATCACTAGCCTGGTGCAAGCTATCATCCCCTCACTTCTCTACTATAATAGTGGTCTGTTGGATGAGCTATCTCAAACTAAAATCAAACACCATACTCAATAGGGATATACTGGAATGTTTTCCAGAAAATACAGCAGGAAAGTAAAGATGATTATTCTACCCACAATTATTTGATATAGCCCTGGAAATACTAACAACAGCAATAAGATGAGAAAGAAATTAAAGGCATAGCAGTAGATAAAGAGAATAAGAATTATCCTTATTTACTGATGAAATGATGGTATACTAGTGCTATCTAGATGTTTCCTGGAAGCTGTGCTACCTCTTCTCACCAATTAAATATATTCCAGAGAAGTAATCTTCATCCCAATGCAGTGGGTCCCTGCCGCCAAGTTTCCTGGAATTGAGCATCCTTCTCTCCTTGAACATGATGTTGCTCTCCAAGGTACCACTTGTCTTTATGCTGGGTTTAGGCTTTCCATGGTTCTTCATCTGAGAGAATCCTGCAAATTGTGCGAACCAAACTGACTCCACTTTAAGACTTACCTTTCATTTTCCTAGTAAATTCCACTAGCTTGCTAATTGTGGGACATTCTTTTTCACATCTGGGAAACTTCACCTGCTTACTTTCCCTCCTCTCAGTTTCCAAAATTCACTCATTCCTTCACAACTTGGAACATCCCTAATCTTTCCTCCATTTAGAAATAAGATTACATAATCTTGTATCCTGATTTATACTCTGTTACTTGTTTTGCTTTTAACACATAAAAAATATGTCTTCCCTTGTATTCAAGGTCTAGTGCTACACTAGTATACCATCATTTCATCAGTAAATAAGGATAATTCTTATTCTCTTTATCTACTGTTATGCCTTTAATTTCTTTCTCATCTTATTGCTGTTGTTAGTATTTCCAGGGCTATATCAAATAATTGTGGGTAGAATAATCATCTTTACTTTCCTGCTGTATTTTCTGGAAAACATTCCAGTATATCCCTATTGGGTATGGTGTTTGATTTTAGTTTGAGATAGCTCATCCAACAGACCACTATTATAGTCGAGAAGTGAGGGGATCATAGCTTGCACCAGGCTCGTGATGGTGTTACAGAAGAGCAGGGGTCATATGTAAGATTTTATCAAAGCAAGAGACCTGGTCTTCATTTGTTATGCAATTGACAGACATTGTTTAATAAATTGATTTTCTCAGTTCAAACTTTTGTTTCCTTAGTTATTTCAAATTTCAAACATCACACATACCAGGAAGAATGAGGCTTAGAGATGGACAACTCTTCACTGAGATATGACATACCTGAAGAACTTCCTTGTATATTTTACTGCTTATCTATGCAATGCTCAGGAGCTCTTCTGTCAGGGGGCCCACTTGGACAGGAAGATCAGCATCTTTCTGGCCTTCTTTATTTCTACATTCCTTATCCCATAAACAACTCATAAGGACTCTGTATTTTCTTTCCTCTCCCCTCTCCTGAGCTAAGAACCCACAGAGAGGAAACTTGAATCTTCTCTATCCCCGTTACCGATGCCATGGGTATGTTTCTGCCAGAACTATTTCCTGAAGGGAAGACACTTCCAAATACAAATTATATTAGATAGTTGTACAAAATGCCATGGATTTTCGTATAGATGCAAAGTAGAATAAGAACATGAACATTTGAAATCTGGGTTTAAATAAGTTTGTTGGATCAAATACCTCTTTTAGGCAAAAGCATAGGGAAAAGTGAGGAGATTACTCCCTGACAGGGGAATCTATTGTGCATCTTTTCATTCCCTTTTCTTCTGGATTTTGAACAATTGAATCAATATTTTGGCCACATAATATCAGATTAAACAGAGGTACTATGTACAATGTTTAATCCACACAATATTAGATTACAACAACTAGAGATTATTTATCAACTTGAGTTTATTTTCAACTATAAGCCTTTTATATGCAATTTTGAATGCCTTAATTTTTTTAAAAAGTACTTCATTCACTTAACAAGAGCTCTTTTTTACATAAATGCAAGCCCAAATGCCAAAAGACTGTTACCATTAGACAGATTTCACAAGCAGTTTTAGCTCAGCCTTTAGCTGAGCTCACTTAAAATTTTCTGGGTACAAATTATCATATTCCTGGGATTGCTGGATAGGTATCACACACTGTAACTCAATTACATGCACCAATACTCTTGTGAACAAATACTGTTGTGATGGGAACAATATCTTAACCCCTGCCCCCATATAAATTAGGTGCATTTTTCCCTAATTCATTGTAACCATCCTCGAGACTTGATTGGTTCAGCCTGCTGATATTACTTTGTGGTCACCTGAGTACAAAATAACCCCAAGGAGCCCTATGCCCTCTTTGATACTTGGCTGGTGGACCACAGTGGAGAAGGGAACTCCACTCATCTGAACCACCTCTGGGTATCCTTAATGTATATCTTTGTTTAATGTTCTTTTCCTGGCATGGTTAAATCAATTTCCTTTTGCCAACTATTGAATGAATTGTGGGTTTATCATTTCATTCTGTTATGGAGAAGAAATTACCGGGGGACTGAAATGAGGCAGATATAACCTAGAACACTAATCGTATGTCAAAGTTGCTGCAAACATAGATCTGCAAACACCAGATAAAAAGAGACCCTTGAAACTTGGTATTACTGAATTGCATTATAATGCATTTGAGGCTTCCCTACTCCCCAATTGTCACTCTTGAGATGTCCCTCTCCAGCATTTCATGGTGCTCTATGGGTCTGTGTTTCTAAAATCATTCCTAAGGGACCCTGCTGAAGCATTTATCTTCAATAATCAGTCAGAAAATAAGACCAGGGAAAAGCAAAGTCATTTAGATGGCACAGTAGGTATGAAAGAGTAGATATGAAACATCTTCCCCATCTTCCTTGGGTACACTATCCCCTAAATATATGCAGGCTCAATTGAGATAGTGAGAACAAATGTAGAATATATTAGTAAAGAGACAGATACAAAAGAAACATACTTTGACAAGGTCACTCATTACTCCGACAGTGCAGGGCCCTGTCTCTTTCCTCAGTATCCTCACTCTGTTCCTCCTGGGCACAGAGAATGTGCTGGGTATGTTACTCCATAGGGATCCCTGGACTCATTCCTCTGTGCTACTGAACTGGAATCACTCAATCTGTTCTCCATGTCTTGATAATGTGTAGGGGAAAAAGGGAGAGAGAGAGAGAGAGAGAATGCTTCTCTATTCCCTGCAAAGAGTTAAAATGGAAAAGATTATATTACTTCTCAAATATTGGATTCTTCCTCCATACCATAGTCATCTCAGTTCATTCAGTCAGTCAGTAAACATGTATTAACTACTATGTGTTGGTAACTGCTAATTATCAGAGACTCTGTCTGACTGGCAAGACCTTACAATTCTCTCAAGTTGTTAAACAGCCTCTTAAAGGAGCAAAGAAATGCAAACATTTCTTGATACTTCCTTTAGAAACCATACATGAGCCACTTCCAGCTTTTTGCCCTTTACAGTCTTGGAATGGTGCACTTAGAATGTGAGCCACTCAAGATCTCACACCTATTAGAAGCCATGGATATAAATACTGAAAATTTGAAAAAGGAAAAATCTTAACATGTCATTTTCTCTGTTACCTGCCCCTTATACTCTCTAATTTTACCAAATACGGGGCAGCTAAGTGGAGCAGTGGATAAAGCAATGGCCCTGGATTCAGGAGGACCTGAGTTCAAATCTGGCCTCAGACACTTGAAACTTACTAGCTGTGTGACCCTGGGCAAGTAACTTAATCCTCATTGTCCCACAAAAAAAAAGAAAAAAAAAGAATATATTTTTCCCAATTTCAGCAAA
The DNA here is from genome assembly GCF_019393635.1 of Dromiciops gliroides. Classification (NCBI taxonomy): domain Eukaryota; kingdom Metazoa; phylum Chordata; class Mammalia; order Microbiotheria; family Microbiotheriidae; genus Dromiciops; species Dromiciops gliroides. The sequence continues at coordinate 195,692,660 of NC_057861.1, forward strand.
TAGATGTCTAGTTGCATTTTTCACTGGACAAAGAGCTAAATACTGCCAAACCCGTGGGGGCATTTGTTCCATTACATGCATTCCTTCTCCTCTGTCCATATAGAGGAAGCAGCATAGTAAATCCAACACATCAAAACGAGATATCCTTTTTTCAAAAGGGAATCCATAATATTTGGATATGTACTTCTGAAAAAATATCCAAACACTACCTCCTGCCAATAGAAATGCATTCCCTAAAAAACCAGTAAAACAAATGACTAGTAGAGAATGATTCAACAAAAAGTCCATGCCATTTCCCATTTTTACAGTTACTGATTTTTTCAATAACAAACATGTCTTGAAACCATAATAATTTTGTACTAACATTGTCTATTGGACCTGACCAGAATTTTGTTGACTTTTTCTGTCAGCATCATTCACATTTTTTTTCTACTCAATGTGCACATTACTCTATTGGCTCTACCTTCTTTGCTATGCAACACTACACAAATTCAAAAACATACAATTTTGATCTTTTTTATGCTGCCAGAATTTTCCTGTTTCTCTGAATTCTTCATTTTAATTTCTTTCTATTAGCACAACCATATTAAATTATAGGAATTTATCACACTTTTTAAGATGCCTTAACCATTTGACAACATTTTTTTTCCATATACCAAAGAAGGGATTTTTTTTTCATCCAAAGGATATAATTTGTTAATAGTACTTAGTGACCTAAAAGGAGTTGGTTTATCTTCCAAACATGAAAGTATAATGTAAAGGGCACATTCTTCCCACTTCTTGGGAAGAAAATTATCTAAAGGTTTGTTTAGCCAGCTAAATTATCCATAGTTTCTCATAATGTGCTAATATTGTTCTTGTCATCCCACAAGTTTGCCATAAGAATCTTCCCAATGTGCTGTAGACTTGCCTCATTCTTTCTTTCTTTCTTTTTGTGAGGCAATGGGGGTTAAGTGACTTGCCCAGGGCCACACAGCTAGAAAGTGTCAAGTATCTGAGGCTGGATTTGAACTCAGGTCCTCCTCAATCCAGGGCTGGTGCTTTATCCACTGTGCCACCTAGCTGACCCCTTGCCTCAAACTTTCTTGATATTTTTAGGGTAGCTCTCTTCCTAACATACATTTCCCTGACTATATTTTTAACTCCTGTTACATCAAATATATTTTAGAATGCTATCCCCATCAAAAAGCCCCTTGGTATGGGGCTTTCTCCTCATTGATGGAGATCATTGCCCACACCTGTGTGCAGGGCAGGGTGGCATTTTGAGAGTGAAAGAGAACTTCAGTCTTTTTAATCTTCTCTTAGTTTTCTTTAAGTCTCTTCAGTTCCATTGGAATTTGCAGTCACTCTGGACAATCCTGGCTTCCAGATTTGAGAGATAAAATGGACAAGGCCACTCCCACTTCAGTTTGTACAATGAAACTGGGAAGAAGCCAACATGAGAGTATCTAGCAGTCTCTGTCCATAGGTTACTATGAGACTTCAGGGAACTTCCTCAAAGGTGAGATCTAGAACACTCTCTTAGATAAGCTGAGTAACTTCAATCCTCCACTCTGTGTTGTCTGGTATGTATTTTCATATAGTTTTCCCTGCTTTCTGTTTTACTATCAATTTGGATAAATTGGTTTCTTTGATAATTTCTATGTGTGTTCTTTCTGAAACTGGTATTTGATGAGAAAGGAATCCTATTTACATCCTATTATTTATTTAATTAGAAGCATCCCATGGTCTTTAGATCCTTAGTCTCATACAACATGCATATTTTCCTCAGCTTCATATTGTCTTCTAATGATGTGTTAAGTGAATGGGAACATAGAACCTTGGTAATGACTAACAGTGGAAAATAACAGATAAAAGACCCTTTTAGAGCAGTGTTATGGCAACAATGTGCCATTTTTAGAGCCCTATAATTTACTTTCTTCTTCATTATTGAAGCCATTTATCAAGGATTTCTCAGTATGCCTCTAAGCTGAGTATAATATAAAGCTAGTTAAATAGATATGGATTCTGCCTATGCAGAATCAAAAAATCATAGAATTCTGGAGATGAAAGTAATCTACACAGAAATCTTATACAGCCCATAGAAAATTTTTTTTTCATTATTATTATTATAACATATCCAACCTGGAGTCACCCAGACCTCCAGTGAGAAAGAATATTTGACACCAGATGGTGGCCTATTAATTTTTGAATTCTGGTATTAGGCCATCCCCCCCCCCCCGCCCCGAAATAAAGCCTAAATTTGCCTTTGTAAATTCTATCTAGTTCTCCAAATTTTGGTCCAGAGTGAAACAAAGTCTAATACTTCTTGGCATATAATAAGGCAAAATAGATTAAAATAGCTTCATTACTTCTTCTTTATTTTTGTATTCACTTTCCTTTTTGAGTATAATACTTTGATTTCACTTTTTGCAAGGGACAGATCAAAATAACTGCTTTTCTGTTTTCCTATTTTTTCTGAAAAAATGCTCCTACTTTATTGATCAATTCACATTTTATTTCAACTTTGTTTAAATCTGATTTTGAGAATTGCTGTATTGTCAATTGGGCTTTTATTATTTGTTTCTTTTCTAGAGTTTTAGTTTAAAGTTTCATATATTGATTTGTTATTTCTCTTTTTTTGATGAAAGTGTTTAGGGAATAAAAATTCCCCTTCAGGGATCTCAAAAAGTTTGACATGTTGTCAGAGTGTTGTCATTATTTGGATGAAATTGTATATTGAATTTATATTTTGTTCTTTTTCTCTTTATTATTTAGGCTTATATTAAATAGTTTATCCTTAATTGTGAATCACCCCATCAAGTGTTCTTTATTGATTATAATTTCATTGTATTATGGACTATATCCCTATATTCCCACTAATTTCTCCTTTAGATGATTTTCTTTTTGTTTCATATTTGATAGATACTATTTCATTATTTATGATGACCTCAAATAAAATGTAATTTTACTTTTTATATCTTTTAACTATGTGTGTTTTTGAAATGCCTGAATTGGTTTTGCCTAACTACACATTTCTTACAAGGGAGGGATTCTTTTCTTTCTTTTACAAAAGGATCATTAAGGGGTATGGGAAAGGTAGTGATAGTGATTTCTACAAACAAAGTGGAAAAAAAAAACAAGTTCAATGAATGAATCATTAAAAAAAAAACAGAAGAGAACAGAAGAAAATCCAGAAGAAGACACAGACAAGAGCACTATGAAAATTACCATGTTAAATTCAATTTACTAAACAGAAACAAATTATACATAGTGGGAATAAAAAGAATACATTATAGAAGCTCACAGTTTCAGATACAATGCTTTTTTGTTTTTTGTTTTATTTTTTTATTGTGCTGGTATGTTCATTTTTATCAATTTCAATAGCCATCATGTAAAATAAAGACGCAAGAAAAAGTAATAAAAAATATGCTTCACTTTGGACTCTATCTGGACATGGCTAGCATTTTTCATCATGAGTCATGGATCATTTTATTTATCAGAGTTGTTAGGTCTTTTGCAGTTGGTTTTCATCAAAATATTTCTGTTACTCTCAGAATTATTCTACTACTAGTGATTTAGAGCATTTTTATATGAGTTGACAGATTCAATTTCATCTGAATATTTCCTGTTTATATCATTTGACTATTTATCAATTGGAGAATGGTTCTTACCACCTTATTTTTTGGCTCAGTTTTTTGAGAAATGAGTACTTTATCACAGAAATTTGCTTTAAATTTTTTCTGAGGTTCCTGCTTTCCTCTGCCCTCAATTTTGGCCACACAAGTTTTGTTTGCACAATTTTTTTTTATAATTTTATGTAATCAAATATATCCCTTTTACCTCCTTAGATACATTCTATGTCTTTTTTTGGTCACAAACACTTCCCCTATTCATAGATCTGACACACAATTTTTCTTTGCTCCCCTAGTTTGCCTATGATATCACCTTTTGTCTAAAACATGGACCAGTTTTGAGCTTATCTTGGTTTATATAGTGTGAAATAGTGATCTATGCATAATTTCCAACAGACTACTTTTTAGTTACATGGCAGTTTTTGTCAAATAGTGATTTATTTCTTCAATAGCTGTGATCTTTGGGTTTATTAAACATGTCACTTTGCTGACAATTAAAAAGGTTTGAACTACATAGTTTCTGGGTAATTTAATTATTTTATTAATAATTAATTATTATAATATCATTAAAATTATTATAATAATTAATCAAAATAATAATATTTTTGCGAGTGGAATTTAATTGAGTTGAATGGTGATTTACTGATCAACAAACATTTACTAAATTACCAAGCCCTGGGGTTACAAAGACAACATGGGGTACATTCTGCTCTACAGGAGCTTACAATCTTGCTCAGGGAAATTCCACATATATGCACAGAGAGAGACAAAAAGAGACAACAGATAGTTTGGGAAGGAAGGCATCAGCAGCTGCAGGAAACTAATGGGTCCCAGACCATCTCTAGACCTGCATGTTCAATTGGTTGGGGGGGGTAACATAGCCTGGATAGCTCAGCAGCATCTCCAACTCCATATGTCCAAACCAAACATGACTTGATCATCCTTCAGAGGATCAAAGATCAAGGGCTAAAATGGAACTAAGAGGCCACAAACATGGGTTTATCTTTTAGATTTCATTGGATCATTGAATGTTAGAGCTGGAAGAGACCATTTACCGACGAGGAAACTGAGGCCCTGAGAGGGGCCATGCCCAAGGTCACACCGGAGGCACCTGTGATTGAGCACCCACCACTGCTCATTTGGCCTCTGATGATGAGAACTTGGGGGTTGTTTATTCTTTCCCCTCCCTCACCTCTCACCTATTCAGTTACCAGGTGTGATTGATTCTAGCTCTGTAATATATCATTGAATTTTCTATGTATTTATAGTTGCCCCACCCTGTTCCCTTAGACTGTAAACTTCTTTTGAGTAGGGACTGTTTCATGCTTTGTCCCTGTATCTCCAACACCTGGCACATGGCTGGAAGGGGAAGAGATGGTTAATAACTTCTTTTTGATGGATAGATGGAGCTCTTACAACTTCACTTTCTCTCTTTTCCCCATTTGCAGGTGAGTAAACTCCTTCCACTAGTGCAGGTCACCACCACATGATTTGCATTTTAGTGTTAGACAGTTGTCTGAGATGGCACAGCCATCAGATGTCACTCTGAGCAAGCAATCTGTGGACTCTCCTGGAGCCTCAATTTCCTTCTCTGTAATATGAAGCTGTTATATTTGCACTGTAAACATCTCAGAGGATATTCTAAGGACAAGATAATGTATTCAAAATGTTTTGTGTATCTGTATATAAACATAGATAATTTTTACTTCTATTTTCATTTCTTAGTATCTGTCATACTGTCCTTTCTCCTTTTTTTTTTTATACTTTTCTTTTTTTTGTTTTTTCAAAGCCTGGTTTTTACTATCTTTTCTTTTCCCTCCTCCTTCCTTAAAACATTAAAAGATCATAATCACCTTTTACCTAAAGCTACTTTTAGGTGTAAAGAGACCAATTATTGATTACATGCTAAAAAGCTGGATTGCTTTTGTACCATCCCTTGAAGCCCTCATTTTTCATTATATCATAATAAGTATTTCACAGTTCCACAAATTTTTCCTGTTTGTGACTTCTAATTTCCCAAGTGCTCTTCCATGGTGGTTAAAAATCTCATTTGTTAAACATTCACTATTCCTTGCTTCCAGCATTCTGCAATCATAAATTTGAGGGTGCTGTCATCTTTACGACAGCCATTTTTGTTTTCTTTCTTGAATTTCTGAAGTTATTATTCCCAAAAGAGCCGGTCACAAGCTGTGCCATCCTGTCCTAGGCTGGGTGCCTGACCGAGCGAGCCTGGCCTTGGAGCCTTTACCACCCAAGTCAGCACATTCTTGATAAAAGTATGGTCATTTGGCCATCTTTCTTAAACCAATGACGATCATGGAAGTGGCCTCATATCTTATACGTTCTTTTGGAAGAGGAGTGGAAAACAACTCTGATTAACACAGTAGGAAGCAGGCTAATTTTCCAAATAGTTTACATAGCATTTACTTTTTTTTTTTTTTGGCAGGGCAATTGGGGTTAAGTGACTTGCCCAGGGTCACACAGCTAGTAAGTCTCAAGTGTCTGAAGCCAGATTTGAACTCAGGTCTTCCTGAGCCAGTGCTCTATCCACTGCACCACCTAGCTGCCCTGTTTACATAGCATATAAATGAATTGTTTTTTAAATTTTTGGTAGAATTCAGTTGTAAATTTATCTGGTCTTGGGAATTTTTTCTTAGGCCACTAATTGATAGCTTGTTCAATTACTTTTTCAAAGATAAGGTTATTGAAATATTTTATTTTCTCTTCTGTTAATCAGGGCAATTTAAAATTTTGTAAAATAGCCTTCCATTTCATTTAGATTATCAGTTTAATTTGCATAAAGTTAGGGAAATAGCTCCTAATAAATGCCTTAATTTCATCTTCCCTGGTTATGCATTCATACTTTTTATTTTTGATCCTGGTAATTTGGTTTCCTTCTTTTTAAAAAATACCAAATTAACTAGCACTTTATCTATTTCATTGATTTCTTTGTAAAACTGGTTCCTAATTTTGTTTTAGTTAATTTTTTAATTTTAAAATTTATTAATCTTTTTTTTTTATTTTTAGGATTTCTATTTTGGTGTTTAAATAGAGGTGGGTTTTTTTGTTTTGATTTTGTTTTGGTTTTGTTTTTTAGTTGTGTGCCTAGATTCATTGTGCTGTTATTTCTCTTTAATTTACACAAGCATTTAGAGATATAATTTTCACTTAAGAAATGCTTTGGCTGCATCCCACAAATTTTGGTGTATTGCTTTGTTGTTTCCAATATCTTTAATAAAATTTTTTTCTATAATTTGTTATTTGACCCATTCATTATTTAGAATTAGATCATTAGTTCAAATTAATTTTAATCTATGCTTCCAAGGCCCTATGTTGAATATATATATAATATTTTATATTTTGCATTCTGGTCTGACAAAGCTGAGTATAATATTTCTGATTTTCTTCATTTTTTGGTGAGGTTTTTATGCCCTAACATATGGTCAGTTTTTGTCAAGATGCTATGTACAGCTGAGAAATAGATATACTCCTTTCTATTTCCATTCAGTATTTTATAGTGGTCAATCATATGCAATTGTTGTTGTTGTTGTTGTTGAGCTTTTCATTGAGAATGCTTGAAAGTTCTCTATTTCCTTAAATATCCATTTTCCTCCTTAAGGTATACTCAGGATTGCTGGGTAGGTTATTTGTGGTTTCAATTCCAGTTCTTTTGCCTTCCAGAAACTTACATTCCAAGCTGTCCACTTCTTCAATGTATCAGCTAATAAATCTTGTGTAATCTTTACTGTGATTCCACAACATTTGCAATTACTTTTTTTTAGGGGCAATGAGGGTTAAGTGACTTGCCCAGGGTCACACAGCTAGTAAGTGTCAAGTGTGTGAGGCTGGATTTTAAATCAGGTCCTCCTGAATCCAAGGCCAGCGCTTTATCCACTGTACTACCTAGCCACCTCAACAACATGTGCATCATTTCTTTCTGGCTGCTTGCAACATATCCTACTTCCAATCAATTTGGATTTAATATTCTTAGGAGTTTTCATTTTGTGTTTTCTTTCAGGAGATCATTGGTAGATTCTTTCAATTTCTATTTTACCCTCTGGTTCTAAGGTATTAGGGCAGTTTTCCTTCATAATTCCTTAAAAAAAAGGTGTCTAGACTTTTATCTTTTAAATTTTTTTTGAGGGGCAGATCCAAGATGGCAGAGAGGTAGCAGCAAGCTGCCTGAACTCTCCTTCTGTTCCCTCATAAAGAACATTAAATCAAACCTCTGGATGGATTCTGAAACTACAGAACCTACAAAGAGACAGAGAGACACAGTCCTCCAACCAGAGATAATTTAGAAGACTTCAGGAAAAGGTCGGTCTGACTCAGCCTCAGGGCAGCAACCCAGCACTGAGGGGGTAGGGGCAAGTCAGCAGGAGCTGTGGGCCACAGCCAAACAACTGAGGCCCCTGGAACCTGGTTCAAAAATCTGGTGGCCAAGAAGGACAGTGGAAAAACCTACCTGCACTGGCCGGGAGGTCCACGAACGGGTCAGGCAGGATTGGACGCTGGGATCAGGCGCCTGGCTGGCTGACCACACCCAGACAGGAAGTGCAGGGCGGGGGATCTCCACACACTATAAAGGCCTCAGAGTAAAAAGCCGGTCACATAGCACTTAAACCCCTGCACAAGAAGCCCAAAACAGGGACCCTGGTGCCCCCAGAGCAGACCTCAACTTAAAAAATAAATAAATAAGCTGCAATAATGAGTAAGAAGCAAAAAAGAGCCGTCTCCATTGAGAGCTTCTGTATCAATAGGGAAGAAGCCAACACAAACTCAGATGAGGACAATAGCCTCTAATTGCCTACATCTGAAGCCTCATGAGGGAAGGTGAATTGGTCTCAAGAACAAAAAGCCTTCCTGGAAGAGCTCAAAAAGGATTTTAAAAATCAATTGAGGGGGGGTGGCTAGCTGGTGCAGTGGATAAAGCACCGGCCCTGGATTCAGGAGTACCTGAGTTCAAATCCGGCCTCAGACACTTAACACTTACTAGCTGTGTGACCCTGGGCAAGTCACTTAACCCCAACTGCCTCACTTAAAAAAAAGTCAATTGAGGGGAAGCTAGGTGGTGCAATGGATAGAGCACTGGCCCTGGAGTCAGGAGGACCTGAGTTCAAATCCAGGCTCAGACATTTGACACTTACTAGCTGTGTGACTCTGGGCAAGTCACTTAACTCCAATTGCCTCACAAAAAAACAAAAACAAAAAAATCAATTGAGAGAGGTAGAAGAAAAAATGGGGTGAGAAATGAAAGCTAAACAAGAAAACTATGAAAAAAGAATCAGCAGCTTGGAAAAGGAAGCACATAATTTAATTGAAGAAAACAATGCCTTAAAAAATTCACTTGGTGAAATGGAAAAAAAGGTGCATAATCTCATTGAAGAAAACACTGCCTTAAAAAATTCACTTGGCCAAATGGAAAAACAATGCCTTAAAAATTAAAATGGGACAGTTGGAAGATAAGGAATCCATGAGACACACGGGAATCAGTCAAGCTGAATCAAAAGAATGAAAAAATAGAAGAAAATGTGAAATACCTCATTGGAAAAACAACTGATCTGGAAAACAGATCAAGGAGAGACAATTTGAGAATCATTGGACTGCCTGAAAGCCATGACCAGAAAAAGAATCTAGACACCATATTCCAGGAAGTTATTAAGGAGAACTGCCCTGATATCATAGAATCAGAGGATAAAATCATCATTGAAAGAATCCACCAATCACCTCCTGAAATAGACCCCAAAAGGAAAACTCCAAGGAATATTGTAGCCAAATTCCAGAATTATCAGGTGAAGGAGAAAATACTCCAAGCAGCCAGAAAGAAGCAATTTAAATATCATGGAGCCACAGTCAGGATTGCTCAGGACCTGGCAGCTTCAACATTAAAGGACCACAAGGCTTGGAATATGATATCCCGGAAGGCAAAGGAGTTTGGATTACAGCCAAGAAACTATTACCCAGCAAAAATGTGCATTTTCTTTCAGGGGAAAAGATGGACATTTAATGACATTGCAGACTTTCAATCTTTCCTGGTGAAAAAACCAGAACTGAATAGAAAATTCAATCTCAACAAACAAGACTTAAGAGAAGTTTAAAAAGGTAAACAGAGGGGGAAAAAAAAGGTTACCCTATTAGGTTAAACTGTTTATATCCCTACACAGGAAGATAATACTCATAACTCTTAAGAAAAGTAAATGTATTTGGGCAGAGAGAAGGACTTTATACAGAGGGTATAAATATAAATTGTCTTTGATGTGATGATACAAAAGAATTAAGGGGTTAAAAAGGGAGTCTATGGGGAGGAGAGGAAAGGGGAGTTGGAAAGGGATGAATTATATCATATGAAGAGGTGGAAAAAAACCTATTACAATAGAGGGAAAGAAAGGAGGGGGGAACATTGTTTCAACCCTATTCTCATTAGATTTGACTCAAAGAGGGAATAACATATACGTTCATTGGGATAAAGAAACTTAACTGATTCTTTAGGGAAACAAAAGGGGAAGGGAAAGGGGGGGACTGATAGAAGGGAGGACAAAAGCAAGGGAGAAAAGGGTAAAGAAAAGAGAGGGGGGTGATAAAAAGGGAGGGCAGATAGGGGGAGGCAGGGGTAAGAAGTAAAATGTCAGTGAGGAGAAATAGGGTGAAAGAAGTAGGGAAAAGTATAAAGGGGGTAAATAGAATGGAGGGGAATAGACAGTAATAATAACTGTGAATGTGAATGGGATGAACTCTGCTATAAAACGGAAGTGAATTGCAGAGTGGATTAAAAACCAGAATCCTACAATATGCTGCTTACAAGAAACACATTTGAGGCAGAGAGATACACACAGAGTAAAGGTAAAAGGCTGGAGCAGAATATATTATGCCTCAGCTAAAGTAAAAAAAAGCAGGGGTAGCAATCCTTATCTCAGACAAAGTGCAGGCAAAAATAGATCTCATTAAAAGAGATAAGGAAGGAAATTACATCTTGCTTAAAGGTATTACAGATAATGAAGTAATATCAATATTAAATATTTATGCACCAAGTGGTATAGCGTCCAAGTTCTTAGAGGAGAAGTTAAATAAGTTGCAAGGGGAATTAGACAGTAATACTATACTATTGGGGAATCTGAATCTCCCCCTCTCAGAATTAGATAAATCTAGCCAAAAAATAAATAAGAAAGAAGTGAAAGAGGTGACTAGATTACTAGAAAAGTTAGACATGATAGATATCTGGAGAAAATTGAATGGGGATAGAAAGGAATATACCTTTTTCTCAGCAGTACATGGCACATTTTCAAAAATTGACCATGTATTAGGGCACAAAAACATCATAGTCAAATGTAGAAAGGCAGAAATAGTAAATGCATCCTTCTCAGATCATGATGCAATAAAAATTACATGTAAGAAAGAGCCAGGGAAAAGTAGAATGAAAATCAATTGGAAACTAAATAATTTCATTCTAAAGAATGAATGGACCAAACAAGAAATCATAGAAACAATCAATAACTATATCCAAGAGAATGACAATCATGAGACAACATACCAAAATCTATGGGATGCAGCCAAAGCAGTGCTTAGGGGAAAATTTATAGCTCTAAATACTTACATGAATAAAAAAGAGAAAGAGGAGATTAATGAATTGGATATGCAACTTAAAAAGCTAGAAAAAGAACAAATTAGAAATCCCCAATTAGATACTAAATTAGAAATCCTGAAAATCAAAGGAGAAATTAATAGGAATGAAAGCAAAAAACTATAGAATTAATCAATAAAACTAAGAGGTGGTTTTATGAAAAAACCAATAAAATAGATAAAATATTGTTTAATTTCATTAATAAAAAGAAAGAAGAAAACCAAATTGCCAGTATCAAAAATGAAATAGGTAATGTTACCACCAATGAAGTGGAAATTAAAGCAATAATTAGGAAATATTTTGCCCAACTGTATGCCAATAAATTTGACAATCTAAATGAAATGGATGAATATATACAAAAAACACAAACTGCCCAGGTTAACTGAAGAGGAAATAAAATCCTTAAATAAACCCATATTAGAAAAAGAAATTGAACAAGCCATTAATGAACTCCCTAAGAAAAATCCCCAGGGCCAGATGGGTTTATGGGTGAATTTTACCAAACATTTAAAGAACAATTAATTCCAATATTATACAAATTATTTGGAAAAATAGGTGAAGAAGGAGTTCTACCAAATTCGTTTTATGACACAAATATGGTGGTGATACCAAAACCAGGCAAAGCAAAAACAGAGAAAGAAAATTATAGACCAATTTCCCTAATGAATATTGATGCTAAAATCTTAAATAAGATATTAGCCAGGAGATTACAGCAAGTGATCACCAGGATAATACACTATGACCAGGTGGGATTTATACCAGGAATGCAGGGCTGGTTCAACATTAGGAAAACTATTAACATAATCAACCACATCAATAAGAAAACCAACCAAAATCATATGATTATCTCAATAGATGCAGAGAAAGCTTTTGACAAAGTACAGCACCCATTCCTAATAAAAACATTAGAGAGTTTAGGAATAGGGGGAGCTTTCCTTAGAATAATAAACAGTATCTACCTAAAGCCATCAGCAAGTATTATATGCAATGGAGATAAATAAGAGGCCTTCCCAATAAGATCAGGGGTGAAACAGGGATGTCCATTATCACCCCTATTATTTAATATTGTCCTAGAAATGTTAGCTTTAGCAATCAGAGAAGAGAAAGGAATTAAAGGAATTAGAATAGGCAAGGAGGAAACAAAACTATCACTCTTTGCAAATGATATGATGGTATACTTAAGGAATCCTCGAGAATCAAGTCAAAAATTACTTGAAACAATTAACAACTTTAGCAAAGTAGCAGGATATAAAATAAATGCACATAAATCAGCAGCATTTCTATACATGACCAACAAAGTCCACCAGCAAGAGATAGAAAGATAAATTCCAATTAAATAATGGTAGATAATATAAAATACTTGGGAGTCTACTTGCCAAGACAAACCCAGGAACTCTATGAACACAACTACCAAACACTCTTCACACAAATCAAATCAGATCTAAATAATTGGAAAGATATCAATTGCTCATGGATAGGCAGAGCTAATATAGTAAAAATGACAATACTGCCTAAATTAATTTACTTATTCAGTGCCATACCAATCAGACTACCTAAAATTATTTTATACATCTAGAAAAAATAATAACAAAATTCATCTGGAAAAACAAAAAATCAAGAATACTCAGGGAAATAATGAAAAAAAAATTCACAGGAAGGTGGGTTAGTGGTACCAAACCTGGAGCTTTACTATAAAGCGGCAGTCATCAAAACTATCTGGTACTGGCTAAAAAATAGAGTGGTAGATCAATGGAATAGGCTAGGCTCAGGAAATGCAGTAGTAAATGTCACTAGTAATGTAGTGTTTGATAAACCTAAAGACTCCAGCTTCTGGGATAGGAACTCAGTATTTGATGAAAACTGCTGGGAAAACTGGAAGATAGTATGGCAGAAATTAGGCATAGACCAACATCTTACACCTTATACTAAAATAAGGTCTAAATGGATACAGGATTTAGACATAAGAGGTGATACAATAGGCAAATTAGGAGAGAAAGGAATAGTGTACCTATCAGATCTTTGGAAAGGAAAACAGTTTTTGACCAAACAAGAGATAGAGTATATTATAAAATACAAAATGGATGATTTAGATTATATTAAATTAAAAAAATTTTGTACAAACAGACGCAATGCATCCAAAATTAGAAGGGAGGCAGAAAGCTGGGATACAATTTTTGAGGTCAATGCTTCTGATAAAGGCCTCATCTCTAAAATGTATAGGGAATTGGATCAAATTTATAAGAATCCAAGTCATTCCCCAATTGAGAAATGGTCAAAGGATATGAACAGGCAGTTTTCTGATGAAGAAACCAAAGCTATCTATTCCCATATGAAAAATGCTCTAAATCTCTAATGATTAGAGAGATGCAAATTAAAACAACTCTGAGGTACCATCTGACACCTATCAGATTGGCTAAAATGACAAAAAAGGAACATAATAAATGTTGGAGAAGCCATGGGAAAGTTGGAACACTAATGCATTGTTGGTGGAGCTGTGAACTGATCCAACCATTCTGGAGAGAAATTTGGAATTATGCCCAAAGGGCAGTAAAGCTGTGCATACCCTTTGACCCAGCAATTCCACTTTTAGGTCTTTTTCCCAAAGAAATCATGGAAGGGGGAAAGGGACCCACATGTACAAAAATATTTATAGCTGCTCTTTACGTGGTAGCAAGGCATTGGAAGTTGAGGGGGTGCCCATCAATTGGGGAATGGCTGGACAAGTTGTGGTATATGAATACAATGGAATACTACTGTGCTGTAAGAAATGATGAGCAGGAGGAGTTCAGAGAAACCTGGAGGGTCTTACATGAGCTGATGTTGAGTGAGATGAGCAGAACCAGAAGAACATTGTACACAGTATCATCAACATTGAGTGTTGACCTACTGTGATGGACTATATTCTTCTCACCAATGCAATGGTACAGAAGAGTTCCAGGGAACTCATGATAGAAGAGGATCTCCAAATCTAAGAAAAAAAAAGAACTGTGGAGTATAGATGCTGATTGAACCATACTATTTCTTTTGTTTTGGGTGCTGTTTTTTTTTTTCTATTTTGAGGTTTTGCATCACTGCTCTGATTTTTTCTCTTGTAACAGGATTAATGCAGAAATAGGATTAATGTTATTATGTGTGTATATATATATATATATGTGTGTGTGTGTGTGTATATATATATATGTATATAGATATATAGATATAACCTATATCATATTACCTAGGGGAGGGGGGAGGGAGGGGAGGGAGGGGAGGGAGGGAGAAAAATCTGAAATTGTAAAGCTTGTATAAACAAAAGTTGAGAACTATCTTTACATGTAACAGAAAAAATAAAATACCTTATATGTAACAAAACAAAACAAAACAAAACAAAAAAAACATGTAAGCTTCCCTCCCTTGTATTTTTACCAAACCTTGGATTCATAGAATTAGAAATTCATAATCTCACTATATCAAATCTTACTTGAAATGGAACTCCTTTTCTAACATATAGATATTCAATCCACTTTTGCATCCCACTAATTTTCAAGGAGACCATTCAACTTTTGAATAGCTCTCATTGATAGGACATGTGCATAATACCCACTAGTGATTAATAAATATCTATAATACTTGATTTATGACTGTTAAATTTCATCTAGTTAGATTCAGCCCAAAATTTTATTCTGCCACGTACTTCTTGAATTCTGATTTGCTTCCTGAATGTTAGAAATTCCTCTCAGTTTTCTATCTTTAATGTTTGATAAGTATACCATGGATTTTAATTTCAGAATCTTTTACAAAAAAATGACTAAGAACCCAGCACAGATATTGAGTGAACTCAGTTAAAGGAAATCCATCATGAGTGAATTTCCCGTCTAAAATAGGCCCAACAATGACTACTCTTTGGGAATAGATATTCAACCAATTCTTTATCCATTTAAGTCTAAGATTATCTGGCCTACTTCCTTATCTTTTCCACAAGAATAATGAGACAATTTGTCAAATGCCACACTAAGATGTTTTATATATTTCATTCATGTAATCTTTCAGTTCAATAACCCTACCCCAAGCAAAGGAAAGGAAAGAAAATTAAAGTCTGGAAATTAATTCTGGATAGTGTTCCACTGGTTCTTTCTGATAATAAATTTCTTGGTGATGTTCATTAAGTATTCTTTTAATAATACACTTTATAATTTCACCAAGAATAGAAATCAAGTTTACTAGCCAATGTATAATTTGGAGATTTCATTCCCTTCTACATCTTGAAAATGAAGATATTTGTTCTTCTACAGTCATTTCATAACCTCTACTGTTCTCTCTTCACCATAATCTATCAAATATTGATATTAGTTAAGCAATTCCATCTGCAAATTCTTTCAGGATCCAAAAACATTACACTGATTTGGGCTATATGATTTGAATTTATCAAAGGCATCTGAATGCTATGCCAACATCTCTTTACTTAACTTTGTTGTAAACTTTCTATTGGTCTTTTAAAATTCTGTTATTCAGTAATTCACTGTTAGTGGAGATGTGAACTGATCCAACCGTCATGGAGAGCAATTTGGAACTATACCTAAAGGGTAATCAAACTGTGCATATCATTTGATCTAGCAATATGATGATGAGATCTGTATCTCAAAGAAATAAAAAAGAGGGAAGGGGAGAAGGACCTATTTGTACAAAAATATTTATAGCAGCTCTTTTCATGGTGGCAAAAATTCAAAATTGAAGGGATGCCCATTGATTGAAGAATATCTCAAGAAGCTATGATAAATGATTGTAATTGAATACTATCATACCTCTATGAAATGATGAGCAGAATGAATTTAGAAAAATTTGGAAAAAAACTTTTACAAAGTTATGCAAAGTGAAGAAAATAGAACCAGAAGAACATTATACACAGTAACAACAATTTTATATGATATTAACTGTGAATGACTTAGCTATTCTCAGCAACACAATGATTCAAGATAAATTCAAAGGATTCATGATGAAACATCCTATCTACATCTGGAGAAAAAAATAATGAAGACTGAATGCACATTGAAGCATACAATTTTTCACTTTGTGTGTGAGTGTGTGTGTGTGTGTGTTTAAAGGGGTTATCTGTTTCTCATTTCACATGACTAATATGAAAACATGTTTTCAGCATTGCATACATATATAATCTATATCAAATTGCTTACCATTTTAGGTAGGAAAGGGAGGGAGGGAGAACATATGGGACTCAGTTTTAAATGAGTATTAAAAATTGTCTTTACATGTAATTAGAGAAAATTTTATTTAAAAAATGAAATAAAATTCTGTCCCTTACTGGTCAGACTATCCTCCTTGGCAGAGAAAACAAAAGAAAAATAATATCTGAACCAGTTTTATCTTATTTCTTTTGTTTTTCCCATATTATATTTCATCTCCTTTACACTGGACTACCCCATGCTCAAAATGTACTCCCTCCTCAGAGAATCAATCTTTTGCTTCAAGATCCAATTGACGCTCCATCTTCCATATGAAACCTTCCCTGACCACCCTGTACAATGTGTCCTCCCTCTCTCAAAAACTTCCTTGAATTTAGTCGATTATTAATTTGGATATATTCTCTTCACGTTTATTCTTCATATGTACAAATATACAATACATGTATGTATATTTGAAAGAGAGATGAATAAACACACATATACTTATTTTCTCCTTTGTTAGAATGAAATCTCCTAAAGACTAAAGATTGTTGGGGGCAGCTAGGTGGTATAGTAGATAAAGCACTGGCCCTGGATTCAGGAGGACCTGAGTTCAAATCTGGCCTCAGACTCTTGACACTTGCTAGCTGTGTGACCCTGGGCAAGTCACTTAACCCTCATTGCCCTAAAAAAAAAAAAAAGACTAAAGATTGTTTGAGTATTTGTATTTGGATCCCTAGAACTCTATCACAATGTTGGCACTTAGCACATAAGCTTGTTGATTTATTGATTAAATCCTACTCATCAATTATTTGTTGGTCATATTTCCTCAAATATATCAATGAGCAACAACCAAACAGCTTTTTATCATGTTTGTCTTTTCTAGCCAATCAATAATCCCAGATTATTCTAAGTAATAGTGCTTCTGACACAAGTCTTATAGAAATGTGCCCTTCCTTTAAAAAAAAAGTTAATGCCAAGTAAAGGAATAGCAATGCTATGCCTATTTATTGTTGCAGTAATTATTATTTATCTTTCTAATACATATATATATATATGTATATAATGTATTTATGTTACATTGTGTCATAGTAATAGCAGTGTCACACCTTTCTTTACCACCTTCTGGCTTTGAGTCATAGAACATTATGGATAAAGTAAAGCTGAATTGATCTGAAAGGTAATTGAATGGCTCATAGTGGGAATAATAAGCAGGAAGTAACATGTTACAAGCACAGAAATACATGGAAGGAGTATTAAGAACCTCATCAAATAGATAAATGATAGGAATTTATAGTCAACAAACATTTATTAAGCATTTACAATTGGCTAGACACTGCTAAATTGGGTGAAGTGAGGTGAGCTTTATTTAGCCCAGTTAAATAAACCATAGTTCAGAAAACATGAAATAACTTACCAAAGGTCACCCAAACATGAGGTAGAATTTGAATTTAAACCCAAGTCCATCAATTCCAAATCCAGTGCCCTTTCTAACTTTGCCACATAATATTTACATAAATAATTTAAGTTGTAGAGATAAAAACAATAAAGGCATGGAATAATAAATATATGTTCAGGTATGCACTGGGAGAATTATTTTTCATCCTTGTTCCTTGCTAGGTTTCTGTATGAAACTTACCAAAAACTATTTTACAAAGTGTATTTGGAAAAATATATTTTCTAAATTTGTGGTTTCTTCCAGATATGCTATTAACTGAAGTTATAGTATCAAAAGTGCTTTATGATATTGTTCAGAAAACTTGCTATTATACTGTTTAAGTCTAACTGTATGTGACTAGGGATTGCTTGAACTCAGAATGTAATGCTGACAGCAGTAAGCCTCCAGGAATGCTGGAGATGGCTACAAGGAATTTTAGGTTCCCATAGGTCCATTCAACCAGGTCTTGTTTGGGGTCCACCCAAGCTCATGCTTTGGGTTTCCCTTTTGTTTTGGTTTCACATAAATTTTATTGAATGTTTATATTTATTGATATCCATTTCAGTCTACCTTGCTACTGTGAGATTTAAAATTGTATATTAGATCATAAATCTCCCCTCTTTAACGTTTCCATTAATTTATCTCCCAGACTAGTAAATGGAAGAAGCTTCTGGTTTTCTAGTTAGAGCTTTATTGTGTGGTAGTTACCAGGTGATGTTGATTAGAGGGATAGGAAAGTAGAAATATAAAACAAATAGTCTTAAGTCTAAGCTTAGTCTATATTCCGTATAAAATTCACCAAAAGCCCAAGGCCACCTTTGGGGAGAGAGAGACAGAGTTAAGCATGTGCTGCTAACCACGAGGCGGGCCAAGTCGAACTCCAGTCAGCATCTGTCTGTGCAGCACAGTCAGGAGACCAGCAGAGCAGGAAAGAGCTCCCACTTCCGTTCTCTCCTTGCCTTTTAAGCTCACACCCCGGAAGTCGAGTGCTTAGTATGTATGTAGTTCCTGTGCAGGTATTTTTTCTGAATCTCATATAATCTAAACCTTCCAGAGACTGGATGAGAGAGTCACACCTTCTTTCTAGCTTCTTCTACTCTACTAAATGATGTAATCAACTTCTTTCTAAAATTAACTTCTTCAGATTTTAAATTTCTCATGATCAACAATATCAACCACAAAATCATATATGGGGTATAAAATTGCATTGGTATTTCTGTGTTTATCATGGTCAATTCAGTTTTGATTAGAGAGAACCTACCCTTTGAGCAATGAAGTATGTGTTTTTTTGTTTGTTTTGGTTTGGTTTGGTTTTTTGTTGTTGTTTTTCTGTTTTGTTTTTTTGGCAGGGCAATGGGGCTTATGTGACTTGCCCAGGGTCACTCAGCTAGTAAGTATCAAGTGTCTGAAGCCGGATTTGAACTCAGGTACTCCTGAATCCAGGGCCGGTGCTTTATCCACTGAGCCACCTAGCCTCCCCCTGTTTTGTTTTTTAGTGAGCTACCTTTGAGGAAAAAACAAAAAAAAAAACAAAAAAACCTGTGTCTGATAACTGCTAAAAAAACAAAAACAACTTACCACATTTAGCAAGTGATAAGATAAATGGTATGCAGGAAGTTTAGCAAGAATGTCACCTTAAAAGCTTTTTGATAATTTAAAAAAAAAACAATAATTTAAAATACAACTTAGAAGAATTCATATGTGTCAAACCTTGCTACCAATACTGTTCCCTCCCTTCCTTAACACATGTGTACTATCCAATTAATTAATAAACATTTATTAAGGCCTTACTGTGTGTCAGGAACAGTGTTAGGTGCTAGAAGGTAATACAATACAATAACTAATTAAAATATCTGCTCTTGACAAGCTTACATTCTACTGGGGAGGCAATATGCAAATAACCAGGGACATACAAAGTACAATGGGAGTAGATGGAAGTGACCTTAGAAGGGGAAAGCTCTATCAGCTGTGGGGACTAGGAAAGGTCTCCTACCAAAGGTGACATGTAGGCCAAATCATTTGCTTTTGGGGGGGGGGCAATGAGGGTTAAGTGACTTGCCCAGGGTCACACAACTAGCAAGTGTCAAGTGTCTGGGACTGGATTTGAACTCAGGTCCACCTGAATCCAGGGCCAGAACTTTATCCACTGTGGCACCTACCTGCCCCTATGGAAGCCAAATATTAAGGCAAAACAGGGATTCTAACAGGTTGAGGTGAGGGGAAAGAATATACATGAGCAAGTACATACACACATACATATACATATATGGAATGTGATATGAAAGAGTCAAGTTGGCCCATAGTAAGAGCTTATTGAAGGCAGACCTTTGATTCAGAGCTATGATCTAGGATGTCAACAGTAGGTCCTTGATTCATGCGGAGGGATAATTACTCTAGACAAATACACAGACTTTTCACTTTCTCATCACTCTGTTGTCCTCCATGTAGCAATGTCTTTTCTTTACAAACAGGAAAGGAATATATGGTAGCTGGTGACCTGCCAGCCCAGGAATGTTTTCAAGTTGTATTCAAGAGAAATGCTAACCAATGCAAGCCTTTCTATGTGGATACATAGAATGGAGTACTATATAACATTTATTTTTCTTCCTTTGAATACTAGAGGATTCTTCTATTCAGTTCCAGGGCCTTACCTGATATTTTAAAGGAATAAGCTGAGATGATTTGAAGAACCTTATCCATTTGGCCTCAGAAGGATGTACAAGGTCTAAAGGGACAATTGGAAACATATGGAATGCTGTGGAAACCCTTGACCAGAGGTTCTTAACCTTTTTTTATGTGTCATGGACCCCGTTGGCCTTCTTTAATGTCTTTTCTACTGACAAATTCATATCAGTTTTTGATGTTGAACCATTTGACAGAGCCAAAGACTTTGGTGATAAGAGCATTCTTTTTCTGGTTTCTCAACAGATGTGGCTGTAAGCACCTGCAGGAGCAATTGCCAGGCTGCATCTCCACAGTTGTTTCCCTGGCTGATGGCTATAAGGGCTGATCAAGGAGCACGTGTGGTGGTCTAGGCAGTGCTTCTACTTCCAGAGCTACTGTAGTTACTTGCCTGTTGGTAGAAGTTGGTCAGCATATCCCCCCAAATAGAAAAAAGACCTATTTGTACAAAAATATGTATATATACATATATATGTATGTATCAGCTCTTTTTGTGGTGGCTAAGAATTGTAAATCAAAGGAATATCCATCAACTGGGGAATGGCTAAAGAAGCTGTGGTATATGCTGGTGATGGAATATTATTGTCCTATAAGAAATAACAAGCAGGATGATTTCAAAAGGCCTGGAAAAACTTGAATGAACTGATGTGAAGAGAGCAGAACCAAGAGAACATTGTGTAAAGAGACAGCAATATTATTTGATGAAGAACTATGAAAGACTTAACTATTCTCAATAATACAATGATCCAAGACCATCCCAAAGGAGTATTGATGAAACATACCATCCACCTCCAAAGAAAAAAAACTATAATTGATGGAACACAGACTGAAACATGGTACTTTTCATTTTCTTTATTTTTGTATTCAAGCTTTCTTATATAAAATGATTAATATGGTAATATTTTACATAACTGTACATTTATAATCCATATTTGATTGCTTGCCACCTCAGGGAGGGGCAAGGGGTGGGAGGGAAGGTGGGATAAAAATTAGAACCCCAAAGTATAAATAAAAATGTTTTATTACTTTAAAAAAAAAAGTTGGTCAGTAGCTGTAGCTGGTGGTAATGAGGAAAGTGCGTCCTTTACCATGATTATTTCTCCCCTCAATGATAGTTGCTAGGTCTGGCTTAGAAAGAAGTCTGGAGGCTTACTGGTCAAAGCTAATCCAAAAGGATCTTGGGTTCCAGGTCCTCACCTGTCTTCCTCAGGGTATAACGGCAAATTATAGTTAAGGCAATGATGGTGGTAATACCAACTTTCCTGGTATATCACACCTCCCCATTCAGGTGCCCTGCTATGTCAGCTATGTAGGCTTGACTGCCCTTTGAATGATAGTGAGGTATTTATATACAATGGTTTACAGTAGTCTTAAAGTTATGCTTTAGCTAAAGTAAAAAAAGGCAGGAGTAGCAAGTGAAAGTACATTTTGCTAAAAGTGTCCCATAGGCTATGAGGTAATATGAAAAAATGACAGCAAGTTTCTCTAATAAAAAGTCTTATTTTTCTAATTAATATAAACAATTGAATCATTTTTATAAAATAAGTCCTTCCTCAAATGATAGTTTAAAAATGTGAACAAGGCATTATCAGGAAAAAAAACCCTAAAAGTTTTCTATGAAAAAATGCTTTAAATCACTATCAATTAGAGAAATATAAATTAAAATAACTGAGCTGTCACTTCTTGGCTATGGGAAATGATAAATTCCTGAGGGAATGAGGGAAAAGGTAGAATTATCAACTGTTCCAATTGTTCTAGAGAAGAATTTGAAACTATTCCTAAAGGGCTATGAAACTCTGCATACTCTTTGACCCCGCAATACTACTACTGATTCTGTGGCCCCAAGAGATCAAAGAAAAAGGAAAATGACATATATGAGCAAATACACACACACACACACACACACGCGTCACTCTTTTTGTGCTGGCAAAGTATTGGAAATAGAGGGAATGTACATCAACAGGGGAATGGCTAAATAAGTTGTAGCATAAGAATGTAAAGGAATGCTATTTTGCTATTACTAATTAACAATGATGATTGCAGATAAAAACATATAAAATGTTGAATGTTGAATGCAAATTAAGGTATAATTTTCACATTTTCTTTATTTTCCTTGCTTTTTTATGATATGATTCACATGGATATGTTTTTGCATGATTTTACATGTATAATTCATATCATATTGCTTGTGTTCACAATGGGTGGCAGAGGGGTGGAAGAGAGGGAGAGAATTTAAATCTCAAAAATTTTTTAAAAAGAATGTTAAAATAAATAATATATTTGGAAAATATAGTGTGATGACTATTGTAATATAATTGATTGCATTTTAATTTTGTGTATTTTATTTAATTAAAAGCACTATTCTGAGATGGGGTCTACAGGATTCATTAGAATGCTAACAGGATACATGACATAAAGAAGTTAAGAACCCCTAAATAGGAATTGTGTTCAACAATATCAAAAGTCACTGATAGGTCCAGAAGGAGTACTGAGAAAGACCATGACATCTGGCATTTAAGAGAGAGAATAACCCTTTGCAATGAGAGAGAGAGAGAGAGAGAGAGAGAGAGAGAGAGAGAGAGAGAGAGAGAGAGAGAGAGAGAGAGAGAGAGAGAGAGAGAGAGAGCAGAGTTTTGTCTGAATGGTAAGTTCAGAGGCAAATTGCAAGGGTGAAGTGAATAAGAGATCTGAAAATGGAACCAAGGAGCTTACCAACTTTCTTCTAGCAGTCTGCTCATGAAAGGGGGGCGGTTTAAAGCTATAGTATAATCAGATTGAGATTTTGTTTTTTAATGATTTATGAGATCTAGAATATACTTGAAAGTAGCAAGGAGGGAACATTCCAGGAACAATTCATATGGATATGTCCTAATATCTCAGTTACCCAGCCCTAAAACCTGGCTGACACATAGAGAGAAGCACTCATTGTCATTGCCAACTAGAGCATGCTATTCTGTAAAGATTAGAAAAAGGCAAAAAGGCAAAAAGATTTGTTCATAGGCTCCTAGTGGTATCTTTGCTTCCCAAAGGTGATAATCGCGATGGGAATGTTCATATCAAACCACAGTGCTATTCTAGAAATCAATAATGTCTTGTTTCTCAGTACTGAAGCTGGAGTCTTTTGGGTATTCAATAAATACTGATGACAAATCAACATTTCAATCTTAAAGCTAAGCCAGTGTGCTTCCAGGGAAATTCATCTAATCGTTTGCCTGCTTTTTTGTCCAGTTAGTGACTTATCCTCTTCTCTGTGAGAACATTCTAAATTAACAGGATATCAATAATGTTAAATGAAAACATAGTTAAGATACAGCCTTTCCCTAGGAACTGGATTTTTAAAATAAGCTTGTATAGACAGAAAAACTAACTATATTTATAGCACAATTCACAGTAGCCATGTTTATTGAAATTTCCAGTACCACAACTATGTTTTATATAATTAAGTTTCAAATTTACTTCTGTAAAAGAAGGAAGAATTGAAAACTATTTGTTTACTCTTTTCCTTCCTGTGAGTTAGAGGAAATGTGTTAGAAGAGGGTTGATTTTAATGTGTAATAGAAATTAAAATATCTTGACTAAATGATAGCAAATATTATGCCCTTACCTGCCATGTTATAAAAATATCATTAAAAGTTGTTTCATTTTCAATAAGGCATAAATTGTTTATTCAAATTTGTGGGATTTCAGAAATGGGAAACTTCTGGAAATCATATAATACAATTGCCTAATTTGGCAGAAATGGAAACAGTCCCAGATAGGTTGAAAACCCTGTCCAAACCTATACCCAGTAAGTAATGAACAAGGGCTATAGTCCAGTTCAGTCCTAATTTTCTGAGCCCATAGTCCTAAATTTCACTAGACTCCTAATAATCACCAATTCTCTTTTACCTTTTATTTCTTTTCAAATTGCTCTTCCTTCCATGATATTCTCTCTCCAGTTTTGTTCTTTTCATTACCTCTTCTACTTTCAAATAGCCTTATCCTTTCTCCCACATCACCAGAACCAATATCACTCACTCATGGCAATAAAAATTGAGAGAACCTTTTACTATCATGGATACATGACAAAAATGGCATAGGTTTTAGGAAATGGCATAGGTTTGGAAAAATATGGCATAGGTTCTAGGAAAAAGTGGCAGTCCTAGTTTAAAGACTATTGATCCTGTCCATTTCAGACCACACTGAGGCATAGATGCTCCAATATGAGGCTGAAGCAGCAATTGGGAATCACCACAATAGGTTGGGAGGGAGATAAGTTTATGGAAGCTCCCATGAAAACACCTAATTTAAAGCCACAAACTAAAAGGAAAAGTTCTGAATACATTTCTTCTTTACTTTTATTTTTTTTTATTTTTTTTAATTTTTAGGGATCTTTGAAGGTCCTCTTTTTAATTTACTTTTTTATTTTTTATTTTTAAAATTTTTTTAGTGAGGCAATTGGGGTTAAGTGATTTGCCCAGGGTCACACAGCAAGTAAGTGTTAAGTGTCTGAGGCTGGATTTGAACTCAGGTGCTCCTGACTCTAGGGCCAGTGCTCTATCCATTGCACCACCTAGCTGCCCCAAAGGGCCTCTTTTTTTTAATTATTAATTTGTTTATTCATTCATTCATCTATTTATTTATGTTTGTTTGTTTATTTAAAGTTTTGAGTTCCAAATTCTATCCCTCTCTTATTCCCTCACTGCCCCTTCTCCAAGGTTGCAAGCAAACAATATAGGTTATACATGTTCAATTATATAAAACATTACCATATTAGTCATTTTACATTAGAAGACTCAAGAGAAAATAAGAAAAAGCACAAAATAGAATGCTTCAGTCAATGTTCAATTAGTTTCAGTTCTTTCTCTGGAGGTGGATAGTCATTAGTCCTTTGGGATTGGCTTGGATCACTGTATTGCTGAGTATAGTTGTCATTCACAATTGCTCATAGAACAATAATGCTGTCACTGTGCACAATGTTCTCCTGGTACTGCTCACTTCACTATACATCTGTTCATATGAGTCATTCCAGGATTTTTCTGAAAACATCTTGCTTCTCATTTCTTATAACAAAATAATATCCTATTACAATCATATACCACAGCTTATTTAATCATTCGCCAATTGATGGACATTCCATCAATTTCCAATTCTTTGCCACCACAAAGAGTTGCTATAATTATTTTTTGTACATTTTATTTCTCTTTTTCACAATTACTATTGTTAACTGTTTCCCTCAATCCTATTCTGTTCCCCATATTTACTCTATATCTATCTTCTTTCACCCTCTCCCTCCTAAAAAGGGATTTGCTTCTGACTGCCCCTCCCCCAATCTGCCCTCTCTTCTTTTACCCATCCCTCCTTATCTCTCTCTAGTAAAAAAAAAAATAACATGTTTGTCTTGCAAATGACACACCTATCTTTGCCTTTATCCAAGTCTATTTATATATGAAATAGAAGAGGATCAAGCACAAGTGACTTGAGCATTCCACTGAAGAGTTAAGGAAGTTGATATGGAACTAGTAATGTCTCCTTGAATATGGACATTTAGACAGTTTCAAGTCTAATCAACTAGTACATATCTATCTCCAACACTTCTATAAGAATGGCATGAGCTGGTTTGTTTAAATTCTTTGTTAAATCTAAGTAAATTATATCTACAGTGTTACTCTGATACAAAATTGTATTAACCTTCTACCTCAAGGAAATTAAGACAGGCTGGCATGACTGATTTTTGATAATGGTAAGATTATACAATGATCACTATTCAGCTCTTTAAAAATGTGTTTTTCAGTCATGTCTGATTCTTCATGACCCCATTTGGGGTTTTCTCAGCAAAGGTACTGAAGTAGTTTGTTATTTTCTTCTCTAGCTCCTTTTATAGAGGCAAAAAGGATTATGTGGTTTGTCCAGGGTCACACAGCTAATAAGTGTCTGAGGCTGGATTTGAACTTATGAAGAGGAGTCTTCCTGATTCCCAGACCAGTGTTCTATCCTCTGTGCCACCTAGCTGTCCCCTCTTTAATAATACATTCTCTGATATTCCCAAGAATATATTAGTCTTTAGCTTGCAAATTCCATTTAATTTTCTTTTTGAAAAAACAGGTTGAAATTTATGATAACCTTCTATTCTATAGTGCAACTCCTGTTCTCACCGATCTGACAGAAATTATCAACAATGAGTAAGCAATCATATCTACCAAGTTCTCTTTTGGAACACAAGGTTATATTTCATCTGTTCCAGGTGATTTCAGTTCATCAAGGGATGCTAAGTGCTTTCATACTTTTTACTAAGCTTGGGCACCAGCTCCCTAATTCACTTATTTTCCTGTTGTTCTGCTCTTTCTAGTCTAATAAATATTCTCCTTTGTGAAGAAAAAAATAGTGAAATAAACGTTTAGTAATTCTGCTTTCTTCCAAATGTTTATTATCATCCTGATCATCCCTAATGTAAATTCTGTTCCTTCTTTGATCTCTTCTTTTCCCCATTATAACTTTAAAACACCTTTGTTTTCCTTAGCCTTTTGAATCTCATGGTTAATCACTCCTTTTTTTGTCTCAAAGTTTAAGAATGATAGGAAAAAGAAAAATAGTTTTGAAAAACATATGCAACAGGCAGGTAATAGATATCTCTATTGTACATAATAGAATACTTGGCACTGTGGAAAATAACCCCAAAATGAGAGGACACAATAACTACTTACATTTAATATTTTTCATTCATTATCTCAATCAATCTTTAATTCAATTCAAAAGACACCTTTTAGTAATCTGCTGTTATGTGTTAGTTGAGATAGAAAATTCAAAAATCTACATTTCCTTGTCTTCATGGAGCAATCTAGCAGAAAGGAGGGGGATTAAATAAGTAGTACAAATTGATGTTTCATTTTCAATAGATGAAAAAAATGAGAATCAAAGAAATTAAGAGAGTTACCCAAGGCCACACAGTTACATGGCATAGCCAGATCTTGAACGAAAACATCAGAATACAGATATTCCGACTCAGTCCAGTGTTTTTGTCAGTGTACTGTACTATATCCCAGAGAAGGTATAGGTTTAGAACTGAATGAGAATCTAGGGGTTTATCAGGCTGAAATTGGCTTTCTTCATTTTCTAGATAAGGAAACTGAGACCTAGAAACATCAAGTGCTTTGTTTTTACACATAGAAAATAATCAATTGATATGTTTGGAAAGTTTATAAAAGCAAATATAACTTGGGGAAATACACCCTAGTAACTGAAGAGAAGCACATTACAAAGTCCAAATCTAGCAGATAATTGCTTCTTATGAGGCAACTAAGTGACACAGTGGGTAGAGAACTAGGGCTAAAGTCGGGAAGGCCTGAGTTCATATTTGGCCTCAGATATTTGCTGGCTATGTGACCATTGGCAATTCAGTGAACTTTTGTTTGCCTCAATTTCCTCAACTATAAAATGAGTACAATAATACCACCTACTTCAGAGAGTTAACAGGAACAAGATCTGTAAAGTACTTAGTACAGATTAAATAGACTGGGTGGGCTCACTATTTATATGCCCAAGGTTATTTTATTCTTCTGGTAGCACCAGGCTCCAGGAACATATATTTGCAAGTAAATTGAATCACTTCATCAAGCATCAACTCTGAAACAAAGGTCACAAAACTCCTGAGAATGAGTTTTCTACTGGCAAACAAACCCTTCCAACCATATGGTACTAGATGCAAAAGTGTCACACCTGATGCAAATCCAATTCAAACAAAATTAGTCTTTTCAACACTTTAAATCCTTAGAAACTAAAATCTACCATGTGATTCCAGGATCTCTAGTTCAGGTTCTCATCTTTCTAGTGCCCACTCAAAATCAGATCTCAGATATTACATAAATGAAGTATTTCAAGCAAATCTTCAAGGTAGAATTTTTTTTTAAAGTCATTCACTGAATATCTGAATAAACCTAGCATACTAACAGTGTGCTAGATAGTGATTTAAGTGCTAGTTGGGTTTGTAACTTAATTTTTCAGACTGACTTGATTGTTAATAAGATGAAAATTTTAGAATCACAGGGGCCCTTAAGAGATCATTTGAAACCACCACCTTCCTTTTATAGCTTCTGTAATAAACAGATTCCAGATTCAAAACCCTCCCCTCCTTAATCTGCCCTTTCTACAGACTTGCCCAAATTATCTTCCTAAAGTAGAAGTGTATGCCACTTTCTCCCTTATGATCTTCAGTAGTTCTCTTTTGCCAGTAGAACAAAATACAAAGTCCTCTACCATCCATTTAGATCCCTTCATAGTCTTTCTACAGATTACTCTTCCAGAGATATTCCATTGTTTCTCTTCACATTTATGATGCAGTCAAACTAGACTGCTTGCTGTTCCCTTAACTCAGGATTCCATCTCCTCTTTTAGTGCCTTTGCACTGGCTATTCCCCCAATCCTGAAGGAACTCTCTCTTCCACTCTTTCTTTTAGGATCCCTAATGTCTTTCAAGGTTCAGTCAATATACATCTGCTTCAGCAAATCTTTCTTGACCCCTTTAGATAATTCCACTTGTCTTCAACTGATCATGTATCTATTTATCTGTTAACATGCTGCATTTCCCCAGCAGAATGGAAGTAACCTATTTGAGACTGATTTTTTTTCATTTAGTCTTTTTATACTAAGTGCCTAGTATAGTTCCTTGAACATAGTCAGTGCTTTAAAAATTCATGGCAGAATGGATATAAGTAAAAAAAAAATAAAGTCTCCAATAAACAGACAAACGAATGAATGAATGAATGAACACCTCAAAAGAAGAATTACAAACAAATCACAATCATGACATATTGCCACACATCATTCATAAGAGAAATGAACATCAAAGTAATTCTGAGTTTTCATCTCATATCTAGCAGATTATAAAATATAAAAAAACAGAAATATAAGAAATTCTGAGGTAGAACTTGAAATCAGGTCTTTCTGAATTCAAGTCTAATCTGATAACACCACCATAGTTGATACAGGAAATTCTTGAATTAGGTACTATAATTATATAATCAAAGGTTAGCAACTTTTCTTTGTAGGGTCTATAAGAATCAAAATTTATACTGTTTTTTGTTTGGTTTTTTTGGTGAGGCAATTGGGGTTAAGTGACTTGCCCAGGGTCACACAACTAGTATGTTTAAAGTATCTAAGGTCAAATTTGAATTCAGGTCTTCCTGAATCCAGGGCCAGTGCTTTATCCACTGTGACACCTAGCTGCCCCTATAAATATTTTGAGATGAAGTTTAGGACCAATTATTAACAGTGAAGTAACAACTAGGTATAGTGGAAATAATGATAGTCTTGTGAGACATAGATTCAAATTAAGCTTCTGGCATTTACTGTGGTCAATTCACTTAAATATCCTAATCTCAATTTCTTCATCTGGAAAATGGAAATAATCACACTTGGAGTATCACCCACCTACTACTTAGTAACACTGTGATGATCAAAAGACATAATTTATGAAAAAATATTTTGCAAACATTAATGGTCTATAAATATCAGTTATTATTACCCTAGTATAACAGATTTTGAAGTGTTTCTTCCAAAGTAGGAATGATATTGATTGTTCTCTCTACACTTTCTGACATGCCATACTTTGTGAATAACAGACTATCCTCCAAAGCCCTTTCCAAGTTTTGAACTATAATCTGGATTTTTGGATAAGTGTGGCATTGTCTGACCTATTTAAGGATCTTATCAGTATTAACAGAATGATCACAAAAAATGACAAGACTGATAGGGAGTGGGAAAACCAGACCTCCCATAAGTCTTAAGGCTTGCCATAACTACCTTTGTAGTAGGAATATATAACAGAAAATACATGTGTAAATTCCTTAAAGTTCCATCTCAATGATTACCATCCATTTTAATTTAACACTATTACTTATACCTGAGGATTTTCCTATGATCAGATCTCAAGTAGGCCAGAAATTTCAAATAAAAGAATAGGAATTAGACAGGGCCAAATCTGGCTGCTTCTCCTCTCCCTATTTTCTCACAAATAGTCCCAGTGACTATTGGGATTGTGTCATTTGAAAATATATGGGGGGGGAGCAGCTGGGTTGCACAGTGGGTAGAGCACCGGCCCTGGAGTCAGGAGTACCTGAGTTCAAATCCGGCCTCAGACACTTAACACTTACTAGCTGTGTGACCTTGGGCAAGTCACTTAACCCCAATTGCCTCACCAAAAAAAAAAAAAAAATATATATATATATATATATATATATATATATATATATATATATGGGGGTGTCTGTCTCTGTTCTAGGTTTTAGGGAACTTAGCTGGGGTTTATAATATATTGTTATTTAGAAATTAGAGGCAAAGCACCAGTCTTTGGAATTAAGAATTTATTAAATCATATTAAATGTTAGTTAAAAGGGAGCACATGGCTCCAGAATTAGAACCCCTACATACCTAGATAGAAAAGAGAGAGAGTGAGAGTGTGTGTCTGGCTCCTCCAGCATTCTAGGCCAAGAGAGTGCATGACAAAGCATAAGCTCCCTGCAGTCTGGAGGAGAGGTGGCCCTTACACACTGCTCAAAGCTAATTGGCTAGCATCATTCAGATCTATTGGTTTACTGGACTTGAGGGTGGTCCACATTAAAATGAGCAGTACATGCTGAGGTCAGAGTCCAGAGGACAGATCCTATGAGGGGAAAGAATTTCAGGTAGGTGTGGTTCTAATCTCTATTGTCTCTATTCAGAGTCTGAGCTCCAACTCCACTGACTCTGGGCTGGCCTTAAAAGAGGTCAGGCAAGGCTCCTCTATTATTTTCTCAAAGATCATAAGATCATAATATTAAAGCTAAAAAGGGACTTTAGAAAGTCATATAACCCCAACTTGTCACTGTACAGATGATGAAACTGAGTTCTGGAAAGGTGAAATAACATGTCCAAGGTCACACAAATCATGAAGAGCAAAGCTGAGCTCAACTTTGCTGAGATGAAGAAGAGGAGATGATTATTCTGAGAAATATGGTAGAGGTCAGAGGAGATGATAAATATTGCTGCTACTAGCTCTACTCAAGAAAATAAGCATCTACTATGAGCAAAGCACTGTACTGGCCCTGTGGGATAGAGAAATGAAAGAGCTCCTGCTCTCAAGGTTGCTTTCTATTGAGGTAGAAAATTCTGGAGCCACCTGCTTACAATGAGACAGGAAATCTCCAGTACCAAAGCCTACCTTTTATTATCTTTCTGCTTTCAAACTCATTTTTATTTTAATGTTTATCTCTAGAATAATAATCCCTTATTAGTGTAGCTTAACATACTTGCTATCATCATTAGCCCAAATTCTGAAATATATTTTTACCATAAAAGTATTTTATTATTTTCCAGTTACATGTAAATATAGTTTTCAAAATTTGTTTTCATAAGATTTTTAGTTTCAAATTTTTCTTCCTTCCTCCCTTACCTCCCCACTCCCCAAAACAGAAAGCAATCTGATATAGGTTATATATGTACAATCACATTAAACATATTTATGCATTAGTCATGTTGTGAAAGAAGAATCAGAACACAAAGGAAAAATCTCAAAAAAGAAAAAAAAAAGAAAAAAGTAGAAACAGTATGGTACAATCTGCATCCAGAATCCACAGTTCTTTTTTCTGGATGTGGAGAACATTTTCCATCATGAGTTTTTTTATAATTGTTTTGGATCATTGCACTGCTGAAAAGAGCCAAGTCAACCACAGTTGATCATCGCACAATGTTGCTGTTACTGTGTACAATGTTCTCCTGGTTCTGCTCACTTCACTCAGCATCAGTCCATTTAAGTCTTTCCAGAATTTTCTGAAATCTGCCTTCTCATCATTTCTTACAGCACAATAGTATTCAATTGCATTCATATACCAAAACTTGTTCAGCCATTCCCTAATTAATGGGTACTCCCTCAATTTCCAATTCTTTGCCACAACAAAGAGGGCTGCTATAAATATTTTTGTACATGTGGGTCCTTTTTCCTTTTCTATGATCTCTTTGAGATATAGAACTAGTAGTGGTATTAGAGGGTCAAAGGGTATGCACAGCTTTATAGCCCTTTGGGCATAGTTCCAAATTGCTCCCCAGAATGGTTGGATCAGTTCACAGCTCCACCAACAATGAATTAGTGTTCCAATTTTTCCACAGCTTCTCCAATATTTATTATTTTCCTTTTTTGTCATATTAGCCAATCTGATAGGTGTCAGGTGGTAGCTCAGAGTTGTTTTAATTCACATTTCTCTAATCAATAGTGATTTAGAGCATTTTTCATATGGCAATAGATAGCTTTGATTCCTTTCTTCCTTTTTTTTTTTTTGCTTTGATTTCTTCATCTGAAAACTGCTTGTTAATACCCTTTGACCATTTCACAATTTGGGAATGACTTGCATACTTCCATTCTTATAAATTTTATTTAGTACCCTATATATTTTAGAAATGAGGCCTTTATCAGAAACATTGGCTGTAAAAATTGTTTACGAGCTTTTGGCTTTCCTTCTAATTTTGTATGTGTTGCTTCTGTACAAAATCTTTTTAATTTAAAGTAATCAAAATCATCCATTTTGCATTTCATAATATTCTCTATCTCTGGTTTGGTCATAAATTGCTCTCCTCTTTATAGATCTGAGAGGTAAACTATTCCTACCACTCCTCATTTACCTATGATATCACCCTTTATGTCTAAATCATGTACCCATTTTGAACCTTACCTTGGTATATGGTATAAGATGTTGTTCTAGGCCTAGTTTCTGACATACTATCTTCCAGTTTTCCCAGTAGTTTTTTTCAAATACTGAGTTGCTATCCCAGAAGCTGGAGTCTTTGGATTTATCAAACAGTAGATTACTATAGTCATTTACTACTGTGTCTCCTGTGCCCAACCCATTCCATTGATTCACCACTATACTTCTTAGCCACTACCAAATAGTTTTGATGACTGCTGCTTTATAGTATAGCTTCATATTTGGTGTGGCTAGCCCACCTTCCCATGCTTTTTTTTTTTCATGAGTTCCCTTGATATTCTTGACCATTTGTTCTTCCAGATGATTTTTTATCATTTTTTCTAGTTCTATAAAATAAGTTTTAGGTAGTCTGATTGCTATGGAACTGAATAAATAAATTAATTTAGGAAGAACTGTCATTTTTATTATATTAGCTCAGCTTGTCCATGAGTAATTGATATTTTTCCAATTATTTAGATCCGATTTTATTTGTGTGAAAAGTGTTTTGTGACTGTGTTCAGAGTTCCTGCAAACCCTGAAAATCTTAAAAATTGATTCAGTGGAAACCTGACAATACCTCAAATGTTATATATTTATGTACATGTATGTGTATGTGTATGTGTACATGTATATACATCCATATATACATATGATGTATGTATACATATATGTATATATATTCACATATGCTACACAGATGATGACCTTTAGTAATACATATTTCTTTTTTAGACATTCTTGACAGGTAAAATGTATACATGATCCAACATATTGAATTATTACTAAGGATTTCTAAATGTTACCTTTGAGTATAAATGCATTTACCAGACATGCCTGCCTCAAGTAAAAGACTTTAAAATTCAAGATTTTCAGTCAAGAATTACACAGAACATCCTTAGCTACATTCTTAAAATTTAATGATCATACTATCATTTTTTTTGTCCCAAATATGTGAGGGATTTGGACTAGCTGGACTGTCAAAACACTTCCAAGTCAATATCTATGGTCCTTTTTAAACTATCTCTCAAAAGGGAGCAGCTAGGTGGCACAATGGATATAGCACTGGCCCTGAAGTTGGGAGGACCTGGGTTCAAATGTGACCTCAGATGCTTACCAACTGTATAACCCTAGGTGAGTCACATAATGCTGATTTCTCCAAACAAAAAATCGGATTTAAGTGAGGGAGGAATTTTCAAGGTCAGCAACCTCACTTTCTCCTCTAGAGTCACCTGGGTCCAGAGGCAAGATATACATCAGAATGAATGGAGATGGCCCTGATGTTTGACAATTGGGGTTAAGTGACTTGCCCAAGGTCACACAGCTAGTAAGTGTCTGAGATGATATTTGAACTCATGTCTTCCCAACTTTAGAGTCTATCCACTGCAGCACTTAGCTTCCCCTTGAGATGAGTACAGCTTCATAGCTTTCCTGTTGCTGGTGTTCAGCAGACCAGCAGCACGACAGTGAGGAGTCTGCCACCACCACTGTCATTCTTCTCAAGAAAAGCACTTGTTCATATTAGAGGTTACCAGCATAATCACCTATTTTACTATCAAACTCCAGAGGGTCAAAATCTTTATAAGTGAGATCTGTGGATCTAAGACTGAAGCAATGCTTGTGGAAGTTGAGATCTTATTCAACTTGTTGTTTGTTTTTTTTTTGCTTGCAGTAGACATTCTAGATTCTTCTACTGAAAGACTTTAACAACCATCATATCACAACATTTGCAAACTTACTCACAAAGGTGTAAAGCTATTCCTCAACATTGTATGATCAGCATAAAATGACTCTACTATAGCAATATTATTGAATTAGAGAAAGAGATTTTGAAACATATCAGTAAGTCTACAATTTGTGCTGTAGCATATGGCAAACCATAATCCACAGAGCAACATAAATATATAATGATGATCACAGTAATCTGGATCTTTAAGTTCAAACTCATTTTTTGAAATTACAATGGTCTACTTTCCCTTCTCTCATCTCAGTTTCAATTTCCTAAAGGCTTTTCTGTTGCCCTAGACATCAGGGTCTGATAGTTTCTGGCTGTCAATAACTTTTGTACTCAATTACTAAAACGAGATTAACTTTCAGCATAACAGAGTGTAATTCAAATATTTAGATGATCATTTTTCTAGGTAAAACTTTATGTTCCCTAGCAAGGTACTTATGGGTTTTTGATGAAGGTTTCTTTTCAAAATTAAAATGTCACATCCTAAGGCACAACATTTCTATGCTTTAGCTTTGTTATTTTTCTCCCTTCTGCTCCCCACTTTCCCTAGTGGAGATATATACTTAGGAATTGTTTTCTCAAAGATGGTTGATTTTCACTTTTGGAATTTTCACTTTTTCTTTTCAAATGGTATAATTCAAGACTTTTGTCTAGGTTATATATTCAGTTTATATGTTATCAGCATATATTTTAAAAGTGTTTTTTTTCCAGAAAAGTATATGCCTTGATCTAGGAAAATGTTAACTCTAAGAGAAATGACTAAAGTCATTGTTCAGCAAAATGGAATAATAAAATCATGAAAGGCAGCAGCTAAAAAACAAAAGCACACTCCATTCTGGAGCCCAGTTTGCATTCGCTTTTGGTTGTTCTTGTTATATTTTTCCAGTTCATGTTAAATAATAATGCTTGATTCATTATGGAGTCATAAGGTTATATCCTTTCTCTCCATTTTCAATGCAATAAATGTTGGGTGAAAATAAAGGCTTTCACTATGTTCTTTATCATCTCTTTTTAGACTGACCAAATTAAGAATGAAAAGAGATTAAATAACTATTCAAAATTGGGCTCAAATCCCATTTATGGGGGAAATTTAAAAGCTAACAGCTTACCACTGAAAACTCTCACTCCTTTCAAATTGACTTCTCAGTAAGGGCCATATTCATTATACAATATGCAGATTTTATATATATATATATATAAATATTTTGAAAATAGGCACACACATACACAGTCACAACAGTGAGCAAGTAATCAGACTTTGAAGCTAAAAGTTGGCTTCCCCCCCCCTTTTTTTTTTCAAAGCCTCTGTGTGCCAAAGCAATTTTTTGGTTTAAATTGTTCAAGAGCTTTAACGAAAGCCTGAATACAATTCAGGAGAAGTCAATTTTTCTTTGGCTTGCTCAGTGTCATGTTAGCTTCTAGTTCATGTGTTTGCAACTTGCAGCCAAGAATACTTTTTTTTAATCTTAAGGACTTCTTTCTCCTAATCAAAAAAGACATCTCTTTAGCAAAATTATAATTAGAATAATTTCTTTAAACCCAAGAACAGAGATTTTTGCAAATATAAAAGATTGTACTGGGTTAAGTGCCCCTTATCTATAGGAAATTAC
The DNA here is from genome assembly GCF_019393635.1 of Dromiciops gliroides. Classification (NCBI taxonomy): domain Eukaryota; kingdom Metazoa; phylum Chordata; class Mammalia; order Microbiotheria; family Microbiotheriidae; genus Dromiciops; species Dromiciops gliroides. Next base: position 195,729,199 of record NC_057861.1, read on the forward strand.
TTAGTTGGATTGTCAGCAGCAACCCCCCCCCCTTTCATTTGTTCATATACAAACATCGGAAGAATGATGAATAGAAATAAGATGTGCTAGAGTTCCAAAAAGTGGAATTAGAACTCACTTAGACTTACTTGTTACAAAATATGGGAAAAGACTTATTTAGGGATTCTTCTGAAGCCAATAAGCTAGATACTTCCTGCATGGCTCTGTTGAGGTGAGAGTCAGAGTTCTGAAGGAGTACTCACCCCTCTAAAACAACAGCAGAAGGCCTAGAATGTAGTGTTTACTAAAGAAATGTTAATTAATTATTATCATCTGAGGACCTTTAGTCAAGTTTAGAGGGATATTCTCTAGCTGGACCTTAATGAATTTTGTGGCCAAAGCAACAAATAAAAATGATTAATATAGATTACAGATTTAGACTTAAAATGGAATTTAGAGATTATCTAGTACAACTCTCTCATTTTACAAGGGAGGAAATAGGACAGAAATAGCAAATTACTTTTCCCCACTGTAGAGATAACATGGGATCAAATCGGAGGGAGAGGTCTTATGCAAGCCAAAGAAGACACAGATCCTCAAAATGTGGATGAATATTAAAATATGAAGTAGAAAGTGCCTTCCACATGGTGTATGCTCCTAGAATCAGCATTTGCCCTAATTGAGTAGGTACAGCCTATAAACAATAATGATAGCTATTAGTTTTATAGCCATAGCCATACTTTCTGGCCAGTAGCTTTTAGGTTATGTTAGGCACCTGTTCTAATTAATCACAAACTTAAAATTCCTCTTAAGTTTAAACTTAAAATGCTCTTTGATGTCAATTTACATGATACAATTTGACATGATGTAGCTTTCCATTTTACTGACACATAACTTTTTTTGTTTTCTGGGCACTCAAAAAGAGTGCTTTTTTAACCTTCAAAGTAACTTCTGAAAGTGAAGAATATATTCTTTGATTACATCAGAAAATTCATATGTAGTTTTTTAATAGATGCAAAATAGTGTGACTGGCCGAGAAAAATATGATTAACATTGATGAATTAAGATAATGTGAAAAAAAAGTTTTATCAACTTGATATGACTAGGGACAAACAAGTTGCTAAGGAGATATTATAATTTAAAAGCCCTTTGACCTTGCAACACATTTCACAATTTATATTGAGTATCTGCAGGTCAAATCTGATACTTCTTTATTTTTTAACTTTTAACTTATAAAATTGTTGTTCATGTTACCTCAAGCTTGGCATATAATCTTCTAGTAGGCAGGCATACATTTTAATCATCTCAGCCTTTTCTATTTCTTTTAATTTGAATTTATTTATGTTACAATAATGATGGAGAAGATGATGTTTATTATTAGACCTTGGTTTGCAGTGAACACCCTAACCTAAGAAGTAACTAATGAATTAATATCACAATTTGAAACTGAAAGAAACTTAACTTAAAGTACAACTGAGCACATGTAGTCCTATGTGTCATGATACTGAGTCCCATCTGATCCCAGAAGTGTCTTTGACAGTCTTCATTAAACAAAGGAGAGAGAGAGAGAGAGAGAGAGTCTTTTATTGACCTAAAAATATCCAGTTCCCTCAATCAATTCAGACTTTTTGACTCACTATTGAAAGACTTAAATCCCCCAGAGTCTCCAGGATTGGAGAGAACACAGGATAAGTGCAGACCATGAAAGATCATTTCTAACCATCTGTCATCTGAAATGTATGGACTGACATATTTGTCTAGAGACCAGGAGACCAAGGGTTTTTAAACTAGGTCTATGAATTTGAAATATGTAAACCTACTTAAAGGTTTTTTATATGCATATATACATACACACATTATATATATATATATATATATACACACATATATATTAGTGTGTGTGTATGTGTGTGTGTGTGTGTGTGTGTGTGTGTGTGTGGGAGAGAGAGAGAGAGAGAGAGAGAGAGAGAGAGAGAGAGAGAGAGAGAGAGAGAGAATATCAGGGTGCCATGCCCCTGCTGAGAAAGACATTGTGAGAACCAGGGTAGCTCCACCCTGAGGAAAAAGCATGTGACCAGCCACCGGAAAATGCCTGACATCCAGAAGTTATGTCTATTCATAGACTGCCTGTAAGTCATGCCAATCAATGGACCAGCCAATTAGCTTGGATCTGTATGTGTAGGGACCATGCCTGGGTGGGCCAACAGGGGGCTTCCACTCGAGAGAATGGGATCTGCCCTTTCTTTTGTAGGTTGTGAGAGGAATAGCTGCTGGTGCATGGAGCTAGGGTCTTTCCTTCTGAAGTACATGTGTTCCTTTTATTAACCCCTAATATATTTTAATAAATATTTAATGCCCAAAGATTGGTGCTATACATTTCTAATTTAAGGCTCATTATATTTTTAGACATCACAGATAGATTTTTAAACATCACAGTTACATTTATAAATAAACCTATGGTATATTAATTATATTCATTTTACTGCTTTCTATTATATGTGGGCCAAAAGGAATAAGATATGATATTAAAAAGCTGTTGCATAAGAAAAAAAATCAAGCCTGGAATTCGGGGAGACCTACATTAGCAATTCATTATTTTGATTTAATTCAAAAACATTTCTCATTACCTATTGTATGACAGGCACTGGGGATAGAAAAACAAAAACTCAAAGTTCCTGCCGTTGAGACACAGTATACCTCAGAGATAACATGGACGTATGATTATAGAATAGATATATAAATAAAAAGTACAAGATAATTTTTGATGGTCCATATCAGGAAGGTAGGGATAAAAATGACTTCATATTGAAAGAATGTAATCCTTGAGCAAAACTTGTAAATCTGGGTAGGGCTTCTAAGAAGTGCATTTCAGGCACAGAGACTTTAAAAAGGTGCAGTGATGGGAGACAAAATGTTATATCAGGTAGAAGGGTAACTTTGCTGGATTTGTTCATGTATAAGGTGAACTATCATGGACAAGTATTTGAACCTTAGTTTCCTCATTTGTAAAATAAGGAAATTATTCCTCTTATAGAGTGTTTTTTATAGTTTTCAAAAATAATAATACAGAGGTATTTGTAGACATAAAAAGGGCTATCTGAATGACAAGCAATCATTATGACCCAAAGAGAATCTTGCCAAAGGAGATATAATATGATTCTTAGAATTTTTAGCTGCATTTTCCAAAGTGTGCTATGCTACAAAATTTGCATGTATTGCTTATTTTGGAATTACCGGTAATATGATAAAGATCCTTACACCCGATATTGTATTTCCTTGAACAAGAAAAGATGTTTAGATGAAATGACTTAGTTTTAAAACATTAGAGTAAAAATGAATTAATAAATTTATTTTGACATTAAATTATATGACATTTTTCTATGAGTATCACAATCTAATTTGTTATATTCAAAATAAGCATATAGCAACACTCAAATAAGCCAGTCAAAAATATGTATTAAGTGCTAACTATGTGTCAGGCATCTGTGAAGCAAAAAAACAAAAAACAGAAATAGGAAAATGACAGTCTTAGCTCTTCAGGATTTCACAGTCTAATGGGGGTAGACATCCTGCAAACTACTACTTGTGTATAGTCAAGTTATATACAGGATAAATTAGAGATAATATACAAGTAAAAGGCATTAGAATAAAAGGAGATAGGTAAAGAATTTTAGTAGAAGCTAGGATTTTAGCTTGGCCTTGAATGAAATCAGTAAGCAGAGATGAAGAAAAGGAGAATTCTAGGCATGAGGGAGAGACGTTAACAATGCACAGTTGGGAGAATCAATATCTTGTTCAAAGAGCAGCAAGGAAGTCAATATCATTTGATTTCAGTGTATGTGGAGATCAGTAAGGTGCAACAAAACTGAGGAGAGAGCCATGTTTTGAAGGGTCTTGTACCCATCAAACATAAAATTATATATTTCCTCCTGGAACTGTTAAGGAGCTATTTGAGTTTATTGAATAGGACTCTGACATGGTCAGACCTGGGCTTCAGGAACATCAATTTGACAGCTTAGTAGAAGGTGGATTGGAATGGGAAGAGGTCTGAATCAGGAAGACCAGAAAGCAGGTTATTACAGTTGTTTATTACAATGTGATAAAGGTCTGCACCAGGGCCAGGGTCATAGGAGAAAAGGGGGAGTATGAGAGAAATGTTAAGAAGGTAAAATGGAGAGGACTTGATAAGAGTTTGGATAGAGGCATGGGGTGAAAGAGTGAGGACAGTACTTAAATTGTGAGTTTTGGTAACCAGAAAAATGATGGTGCTCTCAGTATTAATAGAGAACGTAGGAAGAGGGAGGTGTTGGGAAGAGAGACAATGAGTTCATTCTGACCACGTTTAAGAGTTCCACAGGATATCCTGTTCAAGATGTCCAGTGGGTGATTGGAAATGTGATACTGAATGTCAGGAGGGAGGCCAGGGCTGGACAAGTCATCCACAAAGAGATAATTATTGAAAACATGTGATCTATTGAGATCATCAAGTGAAATAGTATAGAGGGACAGGAAAAGAAGGCCCTGTATAGAACATTGGAAACACTGATAGTTACTGGGTGTGACCTAGATGAAGATAACAGCAAAAGTGTCAGAAAGGTAGGATGAGAAGCAATATACAGTAGTGTCACAGAAAATTGGAAGAAAGTTATCCAAGGAGAAGCTGGTAATTAACAATGTCAAAAGCTGGGGGCAGCTAGATGGTGCAGTGGATAGAGCACCGGCCCTGGATTCAGGAGTACCTGAGTTCAAATCCTGCCTCAGACACTTAATACGTACTAGCTGTGTGACCCTGGGCAAATCGCTTAACCCCAATTGCCCCACTAAAAAAAAAAAAAACAAAATAAAATAAAATAAAAACAATGTCAAAAGCTGAAGAGAGATCAAGAAAGATGCCATTTAAGACTCAATCATAGGTAATGTTAGAGGTTGGAAGGCAGACTGCAGTGAGTTAAGAAGAGAGTGAGAGGAAAGGAAGTGGAGAAATTGATCAGAGATTAGGCTTCTCAAAAAATTCAGACATAAAAGAAATGACCTCTGCAGGTGTGTGAACAGAGAAGATGGGATGAGTTTTTGGTAATTGAAAAAAAAAGCCCAAGCATCTGAAAAATTAGCAAATCAGGAGAGATTATATTTTGCACTGTCCTTGTTGTGAAATCCATTATCTATATACTAGTAAATGGTTTTGTTTTCTTTTTTTCCTTATGAAAACTTAAGGCAAAAGATAGCTTCTAACTTGGTTGCAGTACCTCAGGTGAAGCTTACAAACTGAATACATTTGCATTGATATATTTAAAGAGTGCTGGCTAATCTCTCACAGCTGAAAATGGTGGCAATGCAAAATCTAATAAGATAAATTTATTTATTTACTTATTGGGGGGGGCAATGAGGGTTAAGTGACTTGCCCAGGGTCCTACAGCTAGTAAGTGTCAAGTGTCTGAGCTTAGATTTAAACTCAGCTCTTCTTGAATCCAGGGCTAGTGCTTTATCCACTGTGCAACCTAGCTGCCTCCAAAAAGATAAATTTAAAGGAAAATTATATTACATGTAATCAAAAGTAACCCAAATCACCTACTACAACATTGTGTCAAAAAGCATCCTATGTGATTTAAAATTGTCCAGTTGATTTTTTGGTGTATCTTCCCTCTATTGAGAAACAAAATATTAGCATGAATGACATTGCTGTCGCCAACTCAGAAAGAGAGTAATACATTATCTAGATGTTGGCTAGCCTCCATTTGAGGTAATATGAAATAAAATTACCTGCAGTCACAAAATCCAGGGAACCAATTCGTCCCACTCTTTGCTTTATCTTTCAGAGATGTCTTTTGAAAAGCTCTTAGTAAATGTTATCACAATAAAGGGACTTCACATTTTCATGCTTCTCTTCAATGGTATTTTCTTTTCAAATACTTAACAAACTTAACTATGAAGACTATATTACTATTAGCAAAATGATAGTGTCATTACTCCGAAAATCAAATCTTTATAAGTTATGCTGAGAACTAAAATGCACCAGGACGTTTTTAAGAATCCTAAACCCCAGGGGGCGGCTAGGTGGCCAAGTGGATAAAGCACTGGCCCTGGATTCAGGAGTACCTGAGTTCAAATCCAGCCTCAGACACTTGACACTTACTAGCTGTGTGACCCTGGGCAAATCACTTAACCCCATTGCCTCACCAAAAAAAAAAAAAATCCTAAACACTATTCAATTTTTTTAATGGGAACAATCTGGATTTCAACATAACAAGACTTCTCAGAGTGAGATCCAATAACCTATATGTTACCAAGGATAACCATAGGCATAGAACATATGTTAATATTAATAATTATAGTTATTATTATTAACAACCATGAGAGTGATATAATTTCTATAACACCCACTAATTTCCAGGCATTATGCTAAATACTTTACATATGTTATCTTCTATGATGTGTACAACACTCTGGGGAGTTATGTGCTATTAGTGTTTGCATTTTAAAGATGAAGAAGCTGAAGTAAACTGAGATACACTGAAGTTTAGTGACCTGTCCAAAGTCATGCATGGTTAGTAAGTGCCTGAGATGGGATTTGACCTAAGGTCTTATTGACTGAAAGCCCAGGTTTCTATAAATTATCGTCACCAAATCCCAGAAGCTCATAGTTGAAAGTCTCCTCAGAGAAAATATATAGCTTCTATATGACCAAGAAAATCTATGCTATAACATAATTAACAAGTAATTATCCAGATTCTGTTAAAGATCTCAAAGGTGGGGAATTAGTCCTCTATTTTAAAGGTTTTGTCTAGTAATTTTAAAAGACAGAAGAGTTCATTTTAAAGTTAGAACCATATCATTTTAAAAAAAATTCTCATATCAGTTATAGGTTTTTGGTAAAAATAAAGATAGCAAGTGGTATATAAAAGCTGAAATTGTCTGAAGTTTAGAGAAACAAAATTTAAGAGACTGTACTAAATTAAATTGAGTTTTGCTGCTGACAGATTTTAGCAGAATTATCTAGGAACCTTTACAATTGATTTGGAACCAGATAATCAGAGCCTACCTCAGAGCTGCCTGAGAAAGAGGCTTATTTTAGAATGTTTAAGAGTAGATATCCATGGACTAGGTGACTACATGACATGTCTTGGAATCACAATATGCTGATTAAATGGACATTGGAAGTGGGTTACTAGGATACAATAAAACTTTGCTTTGACTTTTTGTTCCATGGTGCTTATGCTTAAGTTTTCTTGGTTACCTTGGTGACATATAAATCTTCTTTCTCAAAATCAGCCCATTGTGAGTAGACTGAGTTATTTAATTCTGATTCTAAATACTGGAAAAACTTTATGGATTTGAATTATAAAAAGTGATTGGTGGGGGGGGGGACTGTCTACTTCCCCATGAATCAAAAGGTATAAATAGAGGGAATTGAGGGAATTAGGGCAGCAATTGGTTAATTGTAGGGATTCAGTGCACCATACATGCCATCTTGTGACAATTCTAGAGCTAGTTCAGTTCCCTTTCTATTTAGTTATGGGTCTCATCCAACTTCTCTCTTGTGAAACAATTTTATTCAGTTGTGGGAAATAGGAGAAAACCTTATTGTATTGTTTGAAGCTATTCATGTGTGGGTATTTTTGTTTTTTGCTTTGACTTTAGCACAAAAGAGTGCTTAGCAAATCTTTTGCTTTTTGGTTTGGGTTTTGGCAATTCTTTGTTTTGTTTTGTTTTGTTTTTTACTTTTGTTTCTTTTGCTATTTTTGAACTCAATTTTGTAAACTAAGTGACTTTTCAAAGACATTTTTAAGTATATGCTGTGGGTGGGGCCATTGGGCCTCAGAAGCTACCAGAGTTCTTTTTTTTTTCTCTTTCTTTTTGAGAGAACCAAGAGTTCTAATGAGTTTTTTTTCTCTTTTATGGGATTCTGTTTAAAATTAAAAAGAGGGTTATTGAACCTTATTGCTTGATCTATCAATGAACATATTGAATGTTGAATCTTGCTGACTGAAGCCTTATTCCTTTTTGATAAATTGATAACCACTTTAAGTATCTGCTACTTTTATACTAGAGAACTCATGTATAAGATGATGTGATTTACTTGCTAAAAGAAGATTATGTAATCATGTCTAATATAATCAGGTATTTATATTCATTTATCATTTATATGTCATTATACTCTGGGTATGGTTTGGAATTATTGTATATATCAATAGTACATCTCAGTTATGCAGCATAGCACACATTTTTACCATCATACTGTCTTTGGTGAAATTAATATTAGATTTTGGAACTATGGAAACTTATCATTTCAGAGACTAACTTACTGTGAACTTTAATGCAGGCCCTGGAGAGAATATATGTGCAACAAAAGGAGAGACAGGTATATGTAAGTCCATGGTTTGCTTATGATGGCAACTATGAAGAGCACAATTACTAGACACAGTCCAGTTTCATCCTCTCTTCCTCCTAATATAACCTAATTTAACTGAACTTGTTTTCTTTTTGTCTCACTCAGTCTAATCACCTGTGGCCCAGCACAATCACTGGCTGTCTCAAAACCATGAGATATTGTATAATAATCTTTCCATAACATTTTTCAGGTGTCATGAATACATACTAAATTTGACTTTGATCCAGACATATAGATTGCATAACTACCTCAACCCTCTATTATATAAAGGAGGGAATGTAATGGAATTTATTAATTTGATCATTGACAATGCTATTCCAAGGTTTAGTAAAAATCCAGCAATTCAAACAGTTAAAGAAGAGAATCCAGCTTTCCAGACCAGAGTCCAGAATCCAGTTTTCCAGATCAGAGTCCAGAGTCCAGAGCCCAGTTTTCCATACCAGAATCCAGCTTCCTCCTTATGACATCTTACCACTTCAAGAAGACAAGAGAACTCAGAGACTTTATACGAACAGTTTTGTTTTGTTAGTTTTTGTTATCTCCTTCCGTTATTATATACCATCTGTAACATGTACTTTCTGCAGAGGCCCTCCCTCTGCAAGACCAATGTCAACGTGTCGCGTTCATGAGGGACTGTCTTCTGGACAAAACTTTTCTCTCTCCCTTTTTCTATATTGATATTAACATATTATTAGCTAGCATAGCATATTATTTTTGACTGTTTCATTAATCAAACTCATTCGTTTTTCAAATGAAACAAAGGGTGGAATGTGGTAAAAATGGAAGTTTTAGCTTAATCATTTGAGAGTTGAGTGCATGCTACTGAAGCGGCTTTTGAAGAACTGCCCTTTTGGAGAGGAGACCAAGAAGAATGGTGGCATGCCTGCTGCTGCTCAGAGAGGTGGCCAAGCATGCTGTGCTTCCAGGATGGCAGTTTAAAAACTGAGGGTGGACCGGAAGTCAAGTCTCTCTCTCACTCGGGCTTCTCAGCTTAGCCGGGGCAGCACTCATCCGGTGGTTGGCTCTGGTTCTCGGCCTGGCAGGCAGTTTTGGGAATTGGTGAGTTTTATAATGGAATATAGACTAAGCTTAGATCTAAGATTATTCATTTGTATTTCTATTTTCCTATTTCCCTAATCAGTATCACGTTTTTGTTATCTAATTAACTCCAGAACAATAAAAGCTAATCCCTCACTGATTAAAGCTCAGAACTTCTTTTTCTTAGTGGTCTGGGAGACATATAAGGGAAAAGTTAAAGGGTTAGTTTAATGCTCTTATATCCAATTTTAAATCCCACATGATCTATGCCTAAGCTGAGGATAGGGCCTGGTCCTGATTTATTAGGCAAGTGGCATGCATTGCTTGATAAAAACAGTATGCTTGGAAGCTTGAACCTTTGCTTCCTTAGTCATTTCATCTTTCATCCACCATGGAACACATTATCTTTTGAGGTCACCGATTCCACTTTTGAAAAGCTCTATTTGTTAAGAAGTAAAGCCTTAATAAGCCTAGTCTTGCCTGTTTACAACTTGTACCCATTGCTCCTAGTTCTATCTAGTAGGATCAAACAGACAAAACCTAATCCCTTTTACACAGGATAGCTTTTCAGACATATTAAGTCAAATATCATGTTACTTTAAGCCTTTTTTCAGTTGCCAGTTTATCTATATGACATTTCAGCATACTGGATGACTTCTTGATATACTACAGTTTATCAATGTCCCTCTTAAAATTTGAAATCAAAAGTGGAGAAGACAAGTTGTGTGGTAACGTGGCAAGAAAGTTGAAATTGAAGTAATGGTATGTGAAACTCTTTGGACTTTAGTTTCCTCATCTCTGAATTGGTAAAGTTGATTCAGATGACCTCTGAGATTCCTTCCATGGGATCAATAATCCTATGAGGTTTGATCATTGTTATGCTTTTTCTAATTTTCTTTATACTCCTTTTCTGTAAAATGCAGTTAGTTGGGGTAGTAGAGAGAGTGCATGATCTGGAATTAGGAAAACTTGGGTACAAATTCAGACTGATGCACTTACTAACTGTATAACCCAGGGAAAGTAATTTAATCTTTGTCTGCCTCAATTTCCTATTCTGAAAAGTGAGGATATTAGCATGTATCAACCAGAGTTGTTGTGAAGATAAAATTAAATGAGATTATAAAGTACTTAATTTTAAATTATATATAAATTATAAGTATACTAGCTATTAAAAGCACCAGAGAGGGGCAGCTAGGTGGCACAGTGGATAGAGCACCGGCCCTGGAGTCAGGAGTACCTGAGTTTAAATCTGGTCTCAGACATTTAACCCCAATTGCCTCACTAAAAAAAAAAAAGCACCAGAGGATCACATTAAAACTTTTATGGGACAAAACATAGTTTGTTGACATAACCATTTACTAGAATCCTCAGGTAATTTTCAAATGATTTTTTATTTAGCTATGTCTTGCCATGTTATCTTTCTGAAGATGAAAAAAATTCTTAAAGTGCAAGACCCTGCATTTATATTATAACCTGTCAAGACATTTTTGTATGGTAACAGCATCCAGTCTATTATCTATAGTTCCTAGATTTGTATCTTATGCAAATTACTTGATAAACATGTGTAACTATGTCTTTATCCAGATCACTGAAAAAGGTTGACAGTACAATCTCAAGATCCACTGTATATTCCACTAGATACTTTCTAAGAAAATGAAATCAAATTATTAATGACTTTTCTTTAGTTTAAAACATTTAACCAATGCAAAATACAACTTTATTTTCTATCCCAAATCTTTACATTTTGCTTATAAAAATTAGCTTTGAGGGTAGAGACCAGATTGCAGAAAGAAGACAAGAAGTTGCCTGAGCTCTCTCCAGTTTCCCTCAGAAACAATGTTAAATCAAGCCTCTAAACAGTTTCTGATGCTACAGAAGCTATTAAAAATGGAATGAAGCAATTTTCCAGTTTAACATAATTTAGAGAGACTTCAGGAAAGGTATCTCTCATTTGGATAAAAGAGGAGTGCAGCCCAATGCAGACAGTTTCTGGCAGGCCAGTGGAAATTTCTTAGCCACAACACAGATCAGCATCCTTTGGTCCTAGCTCAGTTAGCTACTGGCACAGCAGGCCAGCTGTGAGGCCTCCAGACCCAAGGCAGAAGGTAAACTGCCAGCCAAGGAACCCCACACACAACAGGTGCAAGTAAGCCACACCACCCCGGCACAGTGCACAGGCCTCCAACACCCAAGATCCCAATACAGAAAGCCAGTGATAAAGCCTCTAAGCTTCAGCACAAGAAGCTTAGGAAAGTGCCCTGATGTGCTCCAGGAGCAGAGCTCAACTTTAAAAGTCATGAAATGGGCTAAAAATGAATAAAAAATAGAAAAGAGTTCTGACCATAGAAAGCTATTGTGGTGACAGAGAAGACCAAAAAAAAAGAGGACATTTCTGTAAACATACCTATATGTGAAGCCTCAAAGAGGAAGATGAGTTCATCTCAAGACCAAAATGCCTTCTTGGAAGAACTCAAAAAGAATTTTTAAAATCAAATAAGACTTGTAGAAGAATAATTGGGAAAGAAATGACAGTTATGCAAGAGAGAGTCAACATCTTAGAAAAGGAAGGACAAAAATTGAATTAAGAAAACTTTTCCTTAAAAAATGCATTTGACCAAATGGAAAAAAAATCCACTGAAGAAAACAACTCCTTAAAAAGTAGAATTGGCCAAATTGAAAAGGAGGTACAAAAGTTAACTGAAGAAAATAATTACTTAAAAATTAGTCAGGAAAGTGTAAGATAGTGACTCTATAAGACATCAAGAATCATTAAAACAAAATTAAAACAAAAGAAAAACTAGAATAAAACATAAATATCTCATTAAAAAAACAACTGACCTAGAAAATAAATCCAGGAGAGATTATTTAAGAATTATTGGATTACCTGAAAACTATGATCAAAACAAAAGGCCTGGACATTATCAAAGAAAAATGTCCTGATATTTTACCAAAGGGTAAAAGAGTAGTTGAAAGAATCTGCCAATCACCTCCTGAAAGAGATCACAAATGGAAACTCCAAAGATTATTGTAGCCAAAGTCCAGAATTACAAGGTCAAGAAGAAAATACAGTAAGCAGCCAGAAAGCAACAATTCAAATATCAAGGAGCCACAGAAGATTAGACAAGACTTATCATCTTCAACTTTAAAAGATCAGAGGGCTTGGAATATGATATTCCAGAAGGCAAAGGAGGTGGGACTACAGCCAAGAATTAAATACCCAGAAATACTGAGTATAATATTTCAGGGGAAAAGATGGACATTCAATGAAATCGAGGACTTTTAAACTTTCCTGAGGAAAAGTATAGAGTTGAACAGAAAATTTGATCTTCAAATACAAGACCCAAGAGAAAAGGTAAACAGGAAAAAATGTTATCCAATAAGATTGTACTGTTTACATCCCTACGTGAGAAGATGATACTTGTAACACTTGAAAACTGTATCTCTATTAGGGAAGTTAGAAGGATTATTCATAGACAGAGGATGTGAGTATAAGTTGATTTTGATGTGATGTTATAAAAAATTAATGAGTGAAAAGAGGATTGTACTTGGAGAAGAGTGGGAGGCAGAATAGGGTAAATTAAAAGAAGATGTATAAAAGACATAACAATAGAGGGAAAGAAGGGAGGGTACGAGGATTGTTTAAATCTCACTCTAATTGGATTTGGCTCAAAGAGAGAATAGCATACAAACCTAGTTGAGTTTAAAAATTTATCTTACCATGTAGGGAAATAGGAGAGGAAAGGGGGGAAATGGGCATGGGGTGGGGGGGGGGACTGATAGAAGGGAGGACAGAAGTATGAAGGGAAAGCCAAAAGAAAAGCAAGGTAGGGCTGATAGGAGAAATGGCAGATTGAGAGTTGATGGTCAGGAGCAAAACATTGATGAGGAGGGAAAGGGTGAAAGGAGAGAGAGAAAAAATATAAACAGGGGGAAATTATGATATAGGGAAATAGATAATTAGTAATCATAACTCTGAATGAAATGAACTCCCATAAAACAGAAGAGAATAGCATAGTGGATTAAAAATCAAACTACTACAATATGTTATTGCAAGAAACACATTTGAAATAGAAAAATACACACAGAGTAGAAGTAAAAGGAAGGACCAGAATATATTACAAATCAACTGAAGTAAAGTACAAACAAACAAAATAAGCCTAGCAATCCTGATCTCAGACAAAGCAAATGCAAAAATTGATCTAAGCAAAAATAATTAGGAAAAAAACTACATCTCGATAAAAGGTACCATAGACAATGAAGTAATATCAATACTAAGCACTTATGCATCAAGTGGTGTAGCATCCACATTATTAGAAGAAAAGTTAAGTGAGTTGCAGGAAGAAATATACAGCAAAATTATACTACTGGGGGACTTCAACCTCCCCCTCTCAGAACTACATAAATCTAACCACAAAGTAAACAAGACAGAAGTTAAGGAGTTGAGTAGAATTTTAGAACAGTTAGATATGATAGACCTCTAGAGAAAACTGAATTGGGATAAAAAGGAATATACCATTTTTCACAGTGGTACATGGCACATATACAAAAATTGACCATGTATTGGGGAATAAAAACCTCATAGTCAAATGCAGAAAAGCAGAAATGGTAAATGCATCCTTTTCAGATCATGATGCAATAAAAATTATAAATAATAAAGGGCCATGGAAAATAGATTAAAATTCATTATTAACTAAGTAATCTAATCTTAAAGAATGAGTACATCAAACAATAAATCACAGAAACAATAATTTCATCAAAGAGAAAGACAATAATGAGACAACATACCAAAATTTATGTAATGTAACAAATAATTTAAATAAAATATTATCAAATAAAATACAATTAATCACGGGGGAAATACACTATGACCAGGTGGTATTTATAACAGTAATTCGGGGCTGGTTTAATATTATGAAAACTAACAGCAAAATTGACCATATCAATAACAAAACAGGAAAGGTGATACCATAGGCAAATTAGGAGAGCAAGGAATAGTTTACCTGTCAAATCTATGGAAGAGGGAAGACCAAACAAGAGGTAGATATATTAAGAGGAATATATATTATGAATATCAATATTGAAAATTATCAATACTATGAAACAAAACAGATAATTTTTTTACATTAAAGGTTTTGCACAAACAAAACCAAGGCAACCAAGATTTAGAAGGAAAGCAAAAAGCTGGGAAACAATTTTTCTAGCTACTGTTTCTGATAAAGGCCTCATTTCTAAAATATATAGAGAACTGAGTCAAATCAATAAGAATATAAGACATTCCCCAATTGAGAAATAGTCAAAGGATATGAGTATGCAGTTTTCAAATTAAGAAAATAAGGCTCTATATTAATATGAAAAAGTGGCATAATTCACTATTGATTAGAAAATAACTCTGAGATAATATCTCACACCTATCAGATTGGCTAATATGAAAGAAAAGGAAAATGATAAATGTTGGAGATGATGTGGGAAAATTTGAATACTAATGTTTTGTTGGTGGAGTTGTGAACTAAGTCAACCATCATGGAGAACATTTTGGAACTATGCCCAAGCAACTATAAAACTGTGCATGCCTTTGATCCAATAATACCACTACTAGATCACTTTCCCAAAGAGACTGTAGAAAAAGGGAAAAGGACCCACATATACAAAAGTATTTATAGCAGATCTTTTTGTATTGGCAAAGAATTGGAAATTGAGAGGATGCCTCTCAGTTGGTAAGTGGCTGAATAAGTTATGGAAAATGAACATAATGGAAAAATGTCATTCTTTAAGAAATGATGAGGGGCAGGTAGGTGGTGCAATGGATAGAGCACTGGCCCTGGATTCAGGAGTACCTGAGTTCAAATCTGGCCTCAGACACTTAATACTTACTAGCTTTGTGATCCTGGGCAAGTCACTTAACCCAAGTGCCTCACCGAAAGAAAGAAAGAAAGAAAGAAAGAAAGAAAGAAAGAAAGAAAGAAAGAAAGAAAGAAAGAAAGAAAGAAAGAAAGTAAGTAAGAAAGAAAAAAGAAATAAAAAGAAATGATGAGCAGGCAGATTTTAGAAAAACCTGGAAAGACTTACGTGAATTGATACTGAGTGAATTGAGAACAGAACCAAAAGAACATTGTACACAATAACAGCAACATTATGTGATGATCTACTGAAATTGACTTAGCTCTTCTCAGCAATATAATGATCAAAGCCAATTCCAAAAGACTCATGCTGGAAAATGCTCTCCATATCCAGAGAAAGATCTATGGAGTCTGAATGGAGATTGAAGCATACTGTTTTCACTTTTTTTTTTTGCCTTTTTTTTCTTCCTTATGTTTTTTCTCTTTTGTTCTAATTCTTCTTTCAGAACATGACTAATGTGGAAAAATGTTTAACATGATTGTACATCTGTAACCTTTATAAGATTGCTTTTTGCCTTAGGGAGGAGGGAGTGCAAGGAGGAAAGTAGAAAAATTTGGAACTCAAAATCTTATAAAAATCAATTCTGAAAACTATCTTTATATATAATTGGCAAAAATAAAATACTATTAAGTGGAAAAATAGCTTTGAGAGCTTTTTCATAAAATCCTTTGATAAAAATCTAAGTTAAACTTTCTAACATTCTGATAAACTGCCATTTTAGCAATCCTATCCAAAAGGAAAATAGAAAGAAAATAAGGTTAATCTGGAATGACTTCATCTTGAGCAGCCCATGATGCTTTTTCTGATCACCACTTCCTTTTCTATGTATCCACTATTTATTACTGAGTCTAAAATTTGAGCATTAAGTAAAACTTAAGAACAATAGTCTAGAGATCGTTGACATTCTTTATAAAAAACATGAGACTTTGGTCTATTCAAATCCTATATTACCTTAGCAATTCTATATTATTTTTTCAGACATCACTCTAAATACCTCAGCTATAACATCCAGTAGATGTCATCTTTTATGTCATGTCTATAGACCTAATGGAAGCCTGGTATCATAGTAAGAGTACCTAGCACTATTGTTTACTACCCTCAGGAAAGATGTAAAACATTTAATCTCTTTTCCTGATTATTGTTTTTAATCATTTCCATCATGTTCCCATTTGTGATCCCCTTTGGGGTTTTCTTGGCAAAGATACTGGAGTTAGTTTGCCATTTCCTTCTCCAGCTCATTTTACATGTGAGGAAACTGAGGCAAACAGAGTCAAGTGACTTGCCCAGGGTCATATAGCTAGTATCTCTGATAGGATTTCAACTTAGAAAGATGTGTCTTCCTGACTTCAGAGATCACTTTTGTTGTGGTATATAAAATTGGATATGATAATGTTTATAATAGTTTTATTTCTTCTCTACTTTTGAATTATCCCTTGGTTTTGACTTTGACAATTTTTCTTCTAAATTCCTAAAAAAAATAGTGACTAGAGGTTCATTAGTTCTTTCTAAAATACTATATTAATTTTTATTTCTAGTTTAAATTTTTCCAAATACTTTTTTCCACCTTTGATTTGAAAGTTTTTTTCTCCTCTATCCTGATTTCAAGATAATTAACTTTTTAGTTTTCTAATTTTTCTAATAGCATTCATCATCTATTTTTCTTTTGTAAGTTTATTAGTTCAGAAATATGTATTCGCCTTTCTTTCTTTCTTTCTTTTTGGTGAGGAAATTGGAGTTAAGTGACTTGCCCAGGGTCACACAGCTAGTGTTAAGTGTCTGAGGCCAGCTTTGAACTCAGGTCCTCCTGAATCCAAGTCCAGTGCTCTTTCCACTGAGCCACCTAGCTGCCCCTGTATCCACTTTCAGGACTTTTTAACAGCATTAAATATATTTTCATGCAATTATTATTTCTGTAATATATTTTCTGTTGTTTCAGTATTTAGTCCCAAAGATTTTCCTTATCAGATGACATTTTTTACATTTTTGTCTTTATTATTTGTTTCTATGATCTTTATTATTTTTATTTTCTTATGGTCTTAGAGATATTTGTAAAGGTATTTTGAAGGTTTTACCTCTATACCTTTCAGCTCTTTATGTCTTAGAAATATCCAGTTTTTGAAAATTTATTGTGTGTGCTAGAAAAATAGAATACACTCTAGGAACCTCATTAACTATTCTTTATACACCTATAAAATGAAGTTGTTTTTTCCTCCAACATTGTTCAAATATGTAATTTCCTTCTTGTTTATCTTAGATACATTTGCCAAGATCTTGACAAACAGTATTAAAGTTTTCTATTGCCTTTGTAACCTTCAGACCCCCCTTCTGCGTGTGTTACCATGGAAACTTATTTATGACATAAGAAGTGACTTTCTGAGGTGAATAGATAGTTTACCAGAATTCCCAAGGCTTCTAGAATTTGAAGACACTGGGATGGAAGGGAGCACTTGCCTATTTTTCCTCTCTACTTACTAATGCTTTGGTTCTTCAAATAAGTTTAGGTGGTAAAGGTGTGATACAAAACTGAGAGGGGAAGATCAGAGTGGTTTATCCTATGCTCTAGGGCCTAGCTTCTTAAACTGTGGGTCACAGCCTCATGGGGGATCTCATAACAATGTGGGAATGGATTATGAAAACTTTGGCAAAAGTAAATAGTTATATATGACTATTTTATATACCTATATCCCTCAGGTTGCTTAGAAATTTCTCAGGCATAAAAGGATTGTGAGTGGAAAAATTTTAAGAAGCCCTGCTCTAGGGCACTTTGTGACCTACTCAGATAGATAAGGAGGTCTAGTAAGAGACTGTGGGGGCAGCTAGGTGGCGCAGTGGATAGAGCACCGGCCCTGGAGTCAGGAGTACCTGAGTTCAAATCTGGCCTCAGACACTTAACACTAACTAGCTGTGTGACCCTGAGCAAGTCACTTAACCCCCATTGCCTCACTAAAAAAAAAAAAAAAAGAGAGAGAGACTGTGAATGCTGGTTATTAGAAAGCATGTTAGATAGGGGTATGTGAAATGTTCAAAGAGGACTAGCACCTCTGGTGTGAGGGCTGTCTAGCATTTTCTAGGGTTGCCCATCCACCTTTGGTGTCTACCTGGCATTTAACTCTCCCCTATGGCTACAAGAAGCTATATAGCATTACCTGAGAAACTGTCTTGCCAGGTGGGCTAAATAAATTTGAAGGTGATTGACAGGTCTCAGTGGGATGTCTACCTGAAACATGTGAAGACTTCCCCTGGTGGAATCGCAGATAAGAACAATTTGCTCCAGTGACCATGAAGGTGGGTGAAGCAGAGGTTGTGGAGTGTGGTCTGATGTGGGAAATGCCAAGGTCATCCACTGCATCTTGGGCCATTGCCAATTTTCCTGACTTTAGTCCTGCTACTAGACTTTAATAACTTTTGAAGAGTGAGGCTGAAGACTTTGTGCAACTCTGCTTCACTTAAATATAATTAATGCATGAGATAAGACATTCCCTGATGGTGTCGTTAGTCTTCAAAAATGAAGGATAAGATAATAACGAAGGTGGCTGAAACTCATCATTTCCCCATTTCACTTTAAATTTGAGACCATAGCAAATAGCATTTGCTCCCCATTGACCCAATTATAACTCCCCATTCCCCGTTTAATTGTCTGATGATTACTTTTCTGTTCCCTTTATTTCCAGATGGGAAGAAACAGTTGATGAGACAAAATTATTTCTCCTTTTCAATTTCTACATTATCTCCATTGTTGGCTACAAAAGTGAAATGGACTTGATGGCTACCAACACAAGCTAGTAAGGCTACATCAATGATATGAGACAGAAGAGTCTCTTCCCACACACACACACTTAAAGAGTTCTTTCAGTGGAAACAGAGCAGGGAAGGACTAGAGCCATTGAAAGTGTATGTAATATGGATATTGATCATCTCTTAGAAATAAAGAGATAAATAGGAAAAAAACAATAACAACTGACTGAATAATTGGGTTTTTAGATCTAGAGTTGGAAGGGACCTGAGAAAGCATCTAGTCCACATAATTTATTTTACAAATGAGAAAGCTTGGGCTTAGGAAAAGTAAATGACTTGCCACAAATCAAATATGTTAATAGTTGTAGCAGTAGCAGCAGCAGTAATAATAATAATAACAGAGGAATAGACAAATGAATGTGAGCAATGTATTCCAAAGGTCCATAAAGGTGGAGGAAGCAAGTGCTATGGAGCAGTATCTAAGCAGCCCTTTTAAAGGGCCTTACTGCTCAATCCCTGGCATGAGGAAAAGGCTAGAAAAGATGCCCCAAAATGTCTGCTTCAACTAAGCTAACCCTGGACTGCTCACCACAGCTGGTGGAGAGCCTATGCTGTGATGGAAACATCAAAACAATGTACAAAACCTTTTCTGAAGATGGTTCAACTCAACATTGGTACATAGAATGTTCTCACACTTATGTACGTCATAAAATTGAGTAGACTTGAAAGATGAACAGCTCTTGTTGCAAGAGAACTCAGTAGGTATCACATCCAAAAAACATCCCTGAGTGGGGGGCAGGTAGGTGGCACAGTAGTTAAAGCACTGGCCCTGGATTCAGGAGGACCTGAGTTCAAATCCGGGCTCAGACTCTTGACACTTACTAGCTGTGTGACTCTGGGCAAGTCACTTAATCCTCATTGCCCCGCAAAATAATAATAACAACAACAACAACAACAACAACTACAACAACAACAACAACAACAACAACAACAACAACAACAACAACAACAACAATAATAATAATAATAATAATAATAATAATAATATATCCCTGAGTGAAACGAGACTGGCAAAGAAGGCCGGCTTAGTGAAGTCAGAGATGAATGCAAGGTTGTTTTTTTTTTTTTTCTGAAGTGGTCATTGTGATGAAGAGCACTATGTAGCTTGAATAGATTTCACAATCAAATCTCATCTAGTCAACAAGCTTGAATGCTTCCCAAAAGGAGTGAATGACAAGCTTGTGACAATGTGATTGTCACTTGCAGGAAAGTGCCTTGCCACCACTATCAGTGTGTATGTTGTCACCACAATGACCCCTGATAAAAATCAAAGGAAAAATTTTATGAATACCTGGAGACCCTCAGAAACAATGTGTTGCAAGACAACAAGTATGTAATTCTGGGTAACTTTGATGCCAAAGTAGTCATGGATCATTAGATATGGCAGGGAGTCCTTGAAAGGAATGAAGTCAGCAACAGAAATAGTCATTTACTACTAAAAAGCTGTGCATCTCATGACCTCATCACCGACACTGTCTTCCATTTACCTAAATGCAATAAAATTGTGAAAGCACCTTGCAGAATACATTAATATTTAGTAGACTAGGGAAGCAGCTAGGTGGCACAGGGGATAAAGCACCAGCCCTGGATTCAGGAGGACCTGAGTTCAAATCCGGCCTCAAACATTTGACACTCACTAGTGTAAGAGCCAAATTTTAATTGGGGAGTGTTAATTAGGTGTCTTACTATAATATTGGGGTAAGGAAGGAGATTAAAGACTCTTTCAAAAAAAATGAAACAGGGTTTATTACCAAGAACAAATTTAAAATACAAGTAAGATTAGTAGAACTAGGGACAAGGGAAAAAGGGAATAGGGGAAGGAAAATAATACAGCCTGGAATCACACCACAGAGTAAAACGGCTGTGCCCCATTTCTCTCCCTCTCACACTGCACAGTGGAGAATCTCCTCCCTTCTCCTTCCCAGAAAACCCCGGCCATCTGCATGCAGCCCTAAGCTAGTTGGCTGGCAGCCCTAATTGACAGTCACATGACTGCCCTCACTGGGCTTCCAGTCATTATAATTTGGCCAGGCCCACGCAGGCATTGGCCCCTGGTGATGACATGAGATGCAGTGCCATGGTGATGGCTACAACCAGTGGGTGGAGCAACATGCAGGCACAGAGGTGGCCATACTGGCTGGGGTGCACCATGGGGCTTTCAATTTTAGCCAAAGATGGGGTCATAGAAACCTCAAATCACAATGAATTCTTTACACTAGCTATGTGACCCTGAGCAAGTCACTAAACCCCAATTGCCTCACCAAAATAAATAAATAAATAAATAAATTTAATAGACTATGTCACTGATGTGAGAGTAATGAAGGCAATGTGTGGGCAGAGTGCTGGACCAATGTTAGACTTATCTTTTCTGAGCTAAACATTCATATTCATTAAAATCAGTGTTCCCAAGGCAAAACAACTACCATAAGACTTAATTTCAACAGATTAGAGCATTTATTCATACCTGAAAAGTTTGTTGCTAACTTGGAGGGAAAGTTAAGCCAGCACACATATGGTAACAGTAGTGTAAAAAATGACTTGGCAGTTTTCAGAGTTTTTCTGTGTAGCACTGCATTTACTGATCTAAGCCAGAATATTCACAACCATAAAACTGGTTTGATGAAAATGATGGTGAAATTCAGAAGCTGTTAACAAATGAAAACTTCACAGGGCTTTACCAGCAGGGTAGTTCATCCTTCTCTTAGAAGGCAATATTTAACCCCATCAAAAATAAAATGCAAGTGAAGCTTAGAGAGATTCAGGATTGTTGGCTCCACAAGAAGGCAGAAGAAATTCAGTTTTATGCTGATAGTAACAATCCAAAGACCTTTCATGATGTGCTGAATGCTATTCATAGGTCAAGGCCCATGCATCTCAACTACTCATTGCTAATGGAGCCACACTGATTAGTGATAAGAACATGACTCTGTAGAGATAGGCTAAATACTTTCAGTGTTCCTAACAGACCATTGTTAAGAAAAATATATTTTCATAACTGTCTCCTGTGTAAAACAGAGTGAGAAATTCAAGGAACAGATCAGAGAGCAGTTAGGAAAACACAGAACCAGTATTGTCTCAAGAACAAACAGGCATGTACATATGGATACTCCTTTCCAAAGAAGAAACTCTAAACTCTTTTGCGAGTGCAAGTATTTAAACCTTCTTACCTCACTGGTTACAGACCTTAATCATTCAAGTTTTAGGTCTCTATTGATAACTCAATCAGACCCATATTAACTTTTGGTTTTCCTGGCTCTTTAGTACAGGATGTTACCAGTTCTCTTAGCATTATAGAAATCAGTCTGACAGTTCAGCTTAAAAGCAAACAATATCACAAGAGTATATAAACTACAAATCAATTTGATAGCTTAAACTTGAGTGTTAATTAGGTGTCTTACTGTAATATTGGGGTAAGGAAGGAGATTAAAGACTTTCAAAAAAAATGAAACAGGGTTTATTAACAAGAACAAATTTAAAATACAAGTAAGATTAGTAGGACTAGGGACAAGGGAAAAAGGGAATAGGGGAAGGAAAATAAACAATTTGCAATAGTATACAATTCAAAAGGGGTTGTCACAGATAAGGATGTCAAGATGTTTTTACAAGAACTGGGTTAGAAAACAGGATGGCTCCAGCAGAAAAATTTGTTTATTCGATAGCCATAAAATCTAGCAATTATCCTGGTGAAAGAAGTTACAGTAAATGGGAGCTTATCTGCTAGTGATAAAGCCCCAGATATTTGGAGTGGCAAATGGTACATATCACCCACTCTGGGGTTTGCTTGACACTCCCCACTTGTATATTGTCTGGGTTCAACTAAAGTTCAGTTGGATGGCATTTTTTTTGTGGTTTTTGCAATTATGTAAAACATTATCTCATTTGTCATTTTGTATAAGAAAATCAATAAAAGGAAAAAAATCAAAGTAAGGGAAAAATAGCATGCTTCAGTCTGTGTTCAATCCAATATAAATTCTTTTTTGGAGGTGGATCGTATGCTTCATCATTAGTCCTTTAGGATTGTCTTGGATCATTGTATTACTGAGAATAATTAAGTATTCACAGTTCTTCATCAAACAATATTGCTGTCACTGTTTACAACATCCTCTTGGCTCGCTTCACAAGACATCAGTTCATACGAATCTTTCCAGGCCTTTCTGAAGTCACTGTGCATGTCATTTCTTCTAGCACAATAATATTCCATCACCATCATGTAACAGCCTGTTTAGCCATTCCCCAAATTATGATTATTCCTTTGATTTCCAATTCTTAGCCACTACAAAAAGAGCTGCTATAAGAGTTTTTGTACAAATAAGTCTTTCACTCTTTTGGGGGATGTCTTTGGGATATAAACCTAGCATTGGTATTGCTGGATGAAAGGGTATGAACAGTTCTATAGACCTTTGGGCATAGTTCCAAATTGCTCTCCAGAATGGTTAGATCTTTATAAAATTCTGCCAAGAGTGGATTAGCATCCCAGTGTTCACACATACCCTCCCAAATCCAATATTTTCCTTTTTTTGGATGGCATTTTGATCTTGTTAATCCAAGGTTTCATAAGAATTTTATTGGATGATAAAGCAGCTCCATCAAATCCAGGTAGTTTTTATATTCATTAACTATCTCACTTGTCTCTAGGTGTTTTTTTTTTAATTTTGCATAACACCATCATCAACCAATGTTGAAGCCATTGGCTGTAAACCTTGATTTGAAATCAATCCCTCTCTAGCTGAACTTCCAACTGAAGAAGAGGTTTTGAATTCCTCTAATGTGGCAAAAATGCCATAAACTGCTGATTTTATTTCATCTGAAATTTAGCAGGCAGAGGGTCCACTGCTCATACAAAAGATGCTGGAAATCTTCTGGGTTATATGGCAAGAGAATATTCCTCCAGAAATTCACAGATGCCTCCATTATCCATCTCTATAAAAGAACAGGAAATTAGGCTCCCCTGTGACAATCACAGGGGGATCTCTCTCATTCTCTTAGTCATTGCTCACAATATTTTTTGCCAGAGTTCTCCTTAATCAGCTAATCCTTCACTTGGAAGATAATAATTTGACCTAAGAGTTAGTGTTGCTTCAGAAAAGGATTGATATGATGTTTGCTGCCTGAAAGTTCCAGGAGAAATATTAAGAGGAGAATGGAATTTTACACAATGTTCATTGCTCTGACCAATGTCTTTGATACTGTAAATCATGAGGGCTTATGGAAGATCATAGCAAAATTTGGTTGCTTGGAGAAATTTATTAGTATTGCACTCCTGCTCCTGGTAGCATCCTTGTATGGGTCTGGATAATGGATGATGTTATCAAATTTTCCCAGTCACCAATGGCATGAAGGAGTGCTATGTGCTTGCTCCCATGCTTTTTAGTATGATGTTGTTGGATATCTTCAATGAGGATAAAAATGGCATCAAAGTTAACTATCACACTAATGGTAAATTATTTAACTTGAAAAGCCTACAAGCCAAGACTAACGTGGAGGAAAAGTTGGTGCATGACTTTTTGTTCACAGATGATTGTACACTAAATATCATCTCTGAAGATGAGATGTGACAGAGTAAGAATCAATTCTCTGCCACTAGTGCTAATTTTGGCCTGACAATCAACACTAAGAGAGGTTCTCCACCAACCTATTATAGTGAGTGGAGAAATTCTGAATCCTATGGATAAGTTCATTTTCCTTGGCGGTATATTTCCCAGTGGTGTACACTAGATGATGAGGTTGATGCACACATTGCCAGAGCTAGCTTACTATTTGAGAGGTTCCAAAGGAAAGTATGGAAGAGAAGAGGTATTAGGCTGCCTACCAAATTGAAGGTCTACAAAGCCATTGTGATGACCTCGTTGCTTTATGCCTGTGAAATCTGGATAGTACACTAGTGCCATGCTAGGAAACAGTTACCTCCTTGTGAATTGTCTTATGAAGATTCTAAAGGTCTGAAAGTCCTTTCTCAAGATGAACTGCCAAGCATTCAAACTCTACTGCAGAGACTGCAACTCCAATGAGCTGGCCATGTTGTTCAAATATTAAAAATATGTTTGACCAAAACATTAATTTACAGAGAACTCACACAAGGCAAATTTACTTTTAAATATGATTAGATAGGGAGCTGCTACATGGCACAGTGGGTAAAGCACTGGCCCTGGATTCAGGAGGACTTGAGTTAAAATCTGACCTCAGACACTTGACATTTACTAGCTATGTGACTCTGGGCAAGTCACTTAACCCTCATTGCCCCATACACACACACACACACACACAAATGATTAGATATAGATTTTTAAGTTAGCTGGATGAACTCATTATGAACAGAAGTTCTGTGGTAATAAACATCTCTCTCTGAATGTGTCATGTTTCCAGTAAGAATAAAAAATTGCAGATAGATTTCTATGAATTTACTTTTTAAAGATTCTATTAAAAACTAAACTCGGGTGAATTAAAGTAACCATTTGCAAATGGAATTCCTATCTTATTTTCTCTTTTTATAGGACTCTGTAGATACTAGAAATGCAGATACTTAGTAAGTAAATGACAACAATTTTAATTAACACTCAATCACTTTATGTACATTCAACTTTATCTGAAATCAATTGGGTCTAACTGTGGATCAGGAGAGCTGCCTCCTTTATCTTTTCTTCTCGGTTCATCTGCAATTCAAAATAGAATTAAAATCTGAATATTGATAGAGGCAGTTAAATCTTGATTTTTTTCAATATATAACTTCAAACTTTAATTTTTCCTCATGGTTCCAGCTATCCAACAGTTGGCCATTCTACTATTCACTAGTATTTCTGTTTAAAAGTGTATCAGATGAAGGGGGAAAAACATATCCATCATTTTAGTATTGAGTATGTTCTGGACATTATGGGGAATTTTTACAAAAGCAATCAAGGAGGAAGAAAAGAAGAAGAGGACAAAGGAAGCAAGGAAAGAAGAAATGAAATAAGGAAGGGGGAAGGAATAAAGCAGGGAGGAATCAAAAAATGAAAAGATTCCTTTAGATATTGACAATCTGATTTGGGATGGCAAAATAATCTATGATTATGAGTTTATTTTATTCTCTGAGTCTAAATACAATAGAACTTAGTATAGGAGAAAAAGTAAAGTCAGGAGTAGGAGAACAGTCTTCATGGAGAAAGTAGTTCTTGAACTACTGCTTCAAAGGATTTAGGAGGGTGGCACTGAGAATCTCAGATCAACTTGTTTTCATTACAACTGTGTTTTATTCCTTGCTGAATAGGAAAGTGAAACTTGATACTTTGTGATAGCTACATAGTGAATCTGTTATAAGCTCCTGTGCTGTATATTTACCTTATTGTAGGCACTTCATTGTACTGTGGTATAAGTTGCTGAAAGCTTTGGAATCAGAAAGATCAGGGTTCAAGTCCTGCCTCTGATTATTGGCTATAGGATTCCCAGATAGTCATTAAATCTCTTAGTGCTAAAAACAACTCTCTCTTTTAAAGCTTTATATAACTTGGTCCCCCCTTCCTAACTTTACAATCTTCTTATATTTTTCAAACCATACCCAGAATAAAAATCTGGTCCTTATCAAACACTTGGTTGATAATATAAATCTTCTTTTAAAAATTATAATTCATGATTATTGAATTACATTTTTCTCATGGTCCTAAATTTTATGATCCAAATCCAGAAATTTATAATTACTAGTGAGAAATTAAAACAACATGAAGAGGATATGTGAGTTTGCATAATTGAATGAGAACTTAGAATTTAAGAGGGGATCCCCAGTCAATAAAATAATTCCAAGGGTAATTGGAAACAAAATAAAAATTCAAATTAGTTTAAATAGCCTCAGACTATCCTGGTAGATGTGTGCCAAAAATATACTTGACAAATAAGTTGATCTAATGAAATTCCTAGGTAGTTACTAAAAGTAATAATACCTAATAGGTTAAAGAACTGCCATGTTAAACATATTAAATTTTAAAGTTGTTTGCAAAATTCATATTCTCCAAGCCATGCAGATCAAATTGTCAGAGCAGAATAAAATTCTGAATTTCCTGTAAAAGGAAGTGCCTAGAAATCTGGGCTATTAATGCATATTGGAATTATAAAAATGGCATTAAAGATAATTGTGCTAGGATATACCTTTAAAGATAAAGAATGACTATCTCCTTTGAGGCTGACTGAATTTGGCATAGATTTTTGGCCCTAATATGAATATTTAATAAAACATTAAAATATAATCTGTGATAATAAACTCTAATAAAACTTTGATGTGAAGATTGCATATGCTTTTCTTATCCTTAATATTTTACAAGGATTTATCAATGATCACCGATACCTACATGGGCCTGGCAAAATTATAATGATTGGAAGCTCTGGCAGTCATGTGACTGTCAGAATGGCCATTCCATTGGCTGGGACTGTGTGGGGTGTTTCTAGGTTTGGGGGAGGAGAATTGGGCATTCTAGGTGGAAGCTGGAGAGCAACAGGTGTTCTGCGGTGTATTTTCAGCTGATTCTTAGGGTGGTGGTATTTTTCAGGTATTATAATTTCCCTTTCCCCATTTTATTTCTTTTCCCTTTATCCTACTGATCCTGTTTGTGTTGTTGTTTTTTTTTTTAAGTTCGTTCTTGTTAAAATAAATCTTGTTCTGTTTTGAGGGAGGCTGCCGGTTTCCTTCCTTGCCCCCAGTATTGCGGCGAGCCGCTTATCCAGCACTCCCCAATTAAAAATTGGTCCCCACAAAACATAAGCTAGTTAGCTGTTTCTGACATGAAGCAATAGAAACCAATTTTGCTTTGAATTCTATATCAAGTGTGTTTACTGACCGCATTGACACAAAGTAAAGCTTGTCATGTTATGTACCATAACACATCAATTTATAAAATACACTGCCTATGTTAAAATTCTTTTCCTAGAATATCTCACTGTTATGGTTAAGATGTTGAGAAAGACTAAATGAAAAAAAGGTATTTCCCCAAAACTTCCTTGTCTACCTCCTGATTATTTCTAAACCTCCCTCATTTGATATTTTCACCAATGCCAGGGACTCAGCCCACTGGAGATTGGTGGTTTACAGACACCCTGCTTCTTAATTTGATTTAATCTCTTTTCTGTGTTCAGCTAGATCCCAATTTAGACCTGTATACTCCTTTAACCCAAGAAAGATGTTTCCCTTCAATTCCTAGAGGAATAATCTCTGGCACATTTGCAGGGTATCTCTGATAGATAAATATGATACGAGACTTGATTGAGATAGTGTAAGACATCTCAATGAAGAAAGAAAAAGGAAGTATTGCAATGCTTGTAATTAGATACATCAAACTTTTCATGGACAGAAGATATAGTTTGCTTCTGTTAAATTGGTAGGCACTTTTATAAGAATATGGTAAATGTCAATCAAAAGAAGCTTAATGGCCCAATGACATTCCTGAACAATGGTAGGACTCCAAATTTAAAAACACATAAAGAATTGCTCGAGGGTTCCAAGCAACTAGTCACATTGTGTACAGAAACATAATTGACCATGCCTGTTAACCAGAAAAAGTTCTGAAGGGTTATGACAGAAGATGGGGTCCCAGGAAGAAAAAAGGGAAAGGAAAATATGGTAGCAATAGGCAAAGGCCTGCTGACAAGGCTGTCTGATGTGAATAATAAGGAAGCCTATTAGATTCTTCTGAGCATGTATTTAGGATTCAATAGAGACACCTAAGCATTTTCACCCTGACAACTACTAGAAAATCCTGATGATATAAGTGGGCAAATGTTATATTGGCACTAAGAACCCAGGAAAAATAGCTTAAGAACATGTTCACTTCTGAGAAAATTTTAGCACCAAAAAGTTATTTTCCTCTCTCCTGATATATGAGGAGATAGGCAGATTGGAACTGTGAATAGCTGATTAAGAAACTAATGACAGATGAGACACAGATTTCTAGGCCACACCCTAAAATGTAGGAATTATTTTCTTTTATTCCAAGGGTGAAGACAATAAGGATACATAAATCCATTTCTCTTGGACCAGAGTCTTGATAATGGAAAGAGTTTGAGAAGGAAACTGCCTGAATATCTGCCATATCAGAAAATATGAAAAAAAAAGTAGTCATAATAGAGGTAAGATAAGTAATTCATTGAGACATTAGCCAAACATACAAAACAGTCATATATCTTTTAAAAAAAAATTAGCAAAGAATAAGCAATAAATGTGAAAAGAAGAGCCTAATTCAAGAAGGTATGTTTGAAATCCTATAGTTAAATATGAGATAGAATGGAATTGATCAGAATATGATTCTGGAAGATATATCTTAATTGGGATAAAAAGAAGAGAAAGGTAATAAATAGACTAATACTGGGTTTATTGAGAAGTTCTGCTCATGTAAACTCTCTTTCAGGAGGTGAATGGTGAGTTTCATCTTCATTCTTTTGAATTCTGCATTTATCATTTCGTTGATCAGAGTTCTTGTCTTTCAAAGTAATCTTTTTTGATAATAACATTTTCATTGTATAAATGTCTCCCCTCATTCTCTTCCATTCATTCTGTATACTGCAGAAACATCTTCCCAGTTTCTTCTGAAACCTTCCGTTTCATGAATTTTATGTCACAATAATATTCCAATAAATTCACCATTTATAGACCAAAATACTTCAATAGGAGTATGTCTCTTTAATTTTCAATGTCTGGCTGCCACGAAACAAAATTTTTAAAAACTGCCATAAATAGTTTTGGACATGTAGGTCTTTTGTTTTGTTTTGTTTTGTTTATTTTTTTTCAACAAACATTTATTTTATTTTCCATTTCCATGTAAGGGTAGTTTTCAACATTAATTTTCATAAGATTTAGAGTTCTAAATATTCTCCTTCCCTCTCTCCCTTTCCTCCCCCCTCCACAAGATCACAATCAGGTTATATATGTACAATCCACAAGTGTTCTTTTTATCAGTTCTTTCTATAGGACTGCATAGTAAGCTTCCTCATCAGTTCCTTGGGATTGTCTTGGATCATAGCACTGCTGACAGTAGTTAAGTCATTCACAATTACTCACTGAACAATACTGCTATCACAATGCACAATGTCCTCTCAGCTCTGCTCACTTCACTATACATTGATGTTCATTAGTCTTTCAAGGTTTTTCGGGGATCATCCTGTTTGTCATTTCCTGTAGCACAAGTCCATTCCACTACAATCATATAACACAGCTTTTTCCATCATTCCTCAATTGATGGACATTCCCTTGATTCTCCACTCATAGCCTCCACCAAGAGTTGCTATAAATATTTTTTGTACAATTTTCCCCCCTTTTCTCTTTTTCATGATTACTATTGTTAACTGTTTCCCTTCCATCCTATTCCCTTCCACATGATATTTATTCTATTTTCCATCTTCTTTCATCTTATCACTCTTCAAAAGGGATTTGCTTCTGTCTGTCCCCTCCCCCACTCTGCCCTTACTTCTTTTGCCCCTCTCTCTTTATCCCTTTCCCCTCCTATTTTCCTGCATGGTTAGAGAGATTACCCCACTCAATTGAGTGTGTACATTATTCCCTCCTTGAGCCAATTCTAATGAGATTGAGGTCTTTGAAACAATTTTGATGAGTGTTAGGCTCATTTACTGCCCAGATTAAATAGATTACTCCACCCAGTTGGGTGTGTCTATTATTCCCTCCTTGAGGCAGCTCTGTTGAGTTTAAGATCTTTGAGCCTTTTCTGATGAGTGTGAAACTCATTTACTGCCCTGCTCATCTCCCATCTCTTCCCCCACTCCATAAGCCTTTTCCTGTTACTTTCATGTAGGATTTCACTTCTGCTCTTCCCCCTCTCCCAATGAATTCCCTTCAACCCTCAATTTAACCCTAAAGATGTTATAATCTAGCTAAGTGACACAGTGGACAAATCATCACCCCTGGACCCAGGGGGATCCCAGCCAAAACCTGGCCTCAGACACAAGAGAGTCACACACTGTACAACCCCAGGTATGTCCCCCAGCTCCAATTTTTTTTTTTTATGGTTCTCTAGGGTCTTGTATTTGAAAGTCAAATTTGCCATTCAGTTCAGGTCTTTTCATCACAAATATCTGAAAATCTTCTTTTTCATTAAAGTCCCATTTATTCCACTGAAAGATTATGATGAGTTTTGCTGGGTAGGTGATTCTTGGTTGTAATCCCATTTCCTTTGCCCTCTGGAATATCATATTCCATGCCCTCTGGTCCTTTAATGTAGAAGCTGCTAGATGTTGTGCTATCCTGACTGGGGCTTCACAGTACTTGAATTCTTTCTTTTTGGCAGCTTGCAATATTTTCCCCTTGACCTGAGAGCTCTGAAATTTGGCTATAATATTCCTAGGAATTTTCCTTTTGGGATCTCTTTCTGGAGGTGATCAGTGGATTCTTTCAATTTCTATTTTAGCTTCTTCTTCTAGAATTTCAGGGCAATTTTCCCTGAGAATATCTTGGAAGATGGTGTCTAAGCTCTTTCCTTGGTTTCCATGGTTTTCAGATAGTCCAATAATTTTCAAATTATCTCTCCTGGACCTATTTTCCAGTTCAGCAGTTTTTCCCAGAAGATATTTCACATTGCCCTCTATTTTTTTATTCATTTGGATTTGCTTTATTGTGTCTTGGTTTCTCATAAAGTCACTGGCTTCCATTTGTTCAACCCTAATTCTTAAGCAATTATTTTCATCAGAGAGCTTTTGTACCTCCTTTTCCATTTGACTTTTCAAGCTGTTGACTTT
Source organism: Dromiciops gliroides (assembly GCF_019393635.1). Classification (NCBI taxonomy): domain Eukaryota; kingdom Metazoa; phylum Chordata; class Mammalia; order Microbiotheria; family Microbiotheriidae; genus Dromiciops; species Dromiciops gliroides. Next base: position 195,761,000 of record NC_057861.1, read on the forward strand.
TTTCTCATGTCTTTCCTGCATCAGCCTCATTTCTCTTTCCATTTTTTCCTCTACCTCTCTAATTTTATATTCAAAGTCCTTTTTGAGCACCTCTATGGCCTGAGACCAATTTGTATTTTTCTTGGAAGCTTTAGATATAGGGGCCCTGATGTTGACATCTTCCTCTGAGGGTGTACCTTGGTCTTCTTGTTACTGAAGAAACTTTCTATGGTCCTCACCTTTCTCTGTATTCTCATCTTGCCTTTCTTTTACTAGACTTTTAGCTCCTTAAAGTGGGGCACTGTTTCCAGGCTGCAGTATCCCAAGCTTAAGAAGTCCCAGGTGGTATGATTTAAGGAGAATCAGGTTCTTCATTCACCTGGCCTGTTCCCTGGTCCTTAGATGATCCCAGACCAACTTGCTAATCAACCAGCTTTGTGTGTTGTGGTTGTTAGCTCTGATGAGCCTTTGCCCCTCCCCGACCTGGGCCACTGCTACTTGAGCCCACCTCCTGGTTCTCAGCAGGGGTGTAAAATCCAAGTTCTGCCTTAGCACCAGCATAGACCCTTGTAGTCTCCCCCTTGCCCAGGGCTCAGCCCACTCAGCAGACTGTGAGCTTAGTTCCAGAGAACACTGGTGTTTCAGCTGATTCAGAGGCTCTGGGGGTCTCCTTCTCTGGTGAGGCCTTCCTGTGACTGGATCTGTGCCAGGGTGACTGTGGGGTTGGGCCTGACTTCTGTATCAGCACAGCAGCTCCCTCCTTCTGACCTTCCAAGCCATTCTTGGTTAGAAGATGATTTCTGCACATTCTTCTGTGAGTTTTACTGCTCCAGGCATTTTCCTATGGCATTATTTGGATATTTTTTTGAAGTGATCGTGTCATGAGTTTGGGAGCTCCAATTTAATTTTAATGATTATTTACAATTATGGTCAAGCTGATATTTATTGAGAAACATAAAATGAAGATGAATAAAGGCCATTTTGATTTTGGACATTAATTTGGATTGCAGTCTGGACACAAAATTCAAAATATATCATATTTATATATTAATTTTATATTTAAAAGAAACACCAGCTCTCTCTCTCTCTCTCTCTCTCTCTCTCTCAGCTTCCATCCTTTTACCCTACTTCACGTGGTAATCTTATCAGCTCCCAAGGATTTAATTATGATCTTTGTGCTAATGATTCTCAAATATACCTACTATACACCAACCTCTCTGTTGACTTCTGATCTCCCATCTCCAACTGCCTTTCAGACCTCTCAAACTAGATATTCAGTAGACATCTTAAAGTCAACATACCCCAAACAGAAATCATTATCTTTTCCCCAAAATAACCATCCCTCCCCACCTTCCATATTTCTGTAGAGGGAAATACCAATCTCCCAATCTCTGTTTTACAAGCTAAGAGTTATCAACTCCTCACTATCTCTCACCATTCCATCCCTCCAATATCCAACCTGTTGGAAAAGCCTGTCAATTTTACCTAAGCAATATCTCCTGTATACACCTCCATTGTTTCCTCTGACACTGGAAAACCTTGGTGCAATTCATCATCACTTCATTCTTGGACTATTTCAATAAGCTGCTAGTGGGATACCTGAATCCATCTGCCATTCAGCCACCAAAGTGATTTTTTTAACGTGAAGGTAAGACTGTGTTACTTTGCTACTCAGTAAAACAACAACAATAATGGCTCTCTGTCACATCTAGGATAAGAGAAAATTGCTCTGTATGTTATTCAAAGCCTTTCATAATCTAGCTCCCTCCTATCTTTGCAGTCTTCTTATACCGTACTCTTCTCCATGTAATCTTCAGTCAAGTGACACTGCTTTCCTTTCTGTTCTGTGAACAAGATATTCCGTCACTCAATTCTGCAAATTTTCTCTGGCTTTCTTCCATAGTGGGAATAATCTCTCTCCTCAACCCCACCTACTGATTCTCTATCTTCCTTTAATTTCCAACTAACATCCTATCATTTACAGAAAACCTTCCTTAACCCCTCAATTCCACTTTCTTCCCTCTCTTATTTCCTATTTATCCTACATGTACCTTGTTTTGTCTATCTTTGTTGGCATGTTATCTCCATACATTTGATTGTAAGCTCGTTGAGGGCAAGGAATTATCCTTTGTCTCTTCTTATATTCCCAATGCATATCATAGCGCATGGCTTATATAACACTTGATCAATATTTATGGATATTCTCTCTCTCTCTCTCTCTCTCTCTCTCTCTCTCTCCCCCCCTCCTCTCTCTCCCTCCCCCCCCTCTGTGTCTTTTTCTCTCTCTATCTCTGTCAACCCAAGTCATGAATCAGTTAGGAGAATAATTCAAATAAACATATGTTCTAGAGCTTTAGGACAGGAGAAGAAATATAATAATCACAATGGTGCCAATACATAGTATTTTAATATTGGCAAAGCACTTCATAAATATTACCTGTTATGATCCTAACAAAACTGGGATTATAGGGACTACTATTATCTCAAATTTACATACAAGAAAACTGAGGCTGACAGGAGTTAAGTGACTCATTGCCCTGTAGTCAGTAATTGTGTAAGGCTGTTTTTGAACTCAGGTCTTCCTAAGTCCTGTAACTTAGCACTCTATCCACTGCCTAATTGTCTTACTCAGGTTTACTAGAACTCTGTATTATTAAATTTCATCAAAATCTTGGAAAACTCACACTAAATTTATCATCTCTTTTATATCTTACTATGGCCACTAATATAGTTCTTTGAACATAGTGGGCTCTCATTAAGTGTTGAATGACTCAGAATAGATTGCAACATTAAAAATATTTTTATTTCCTTCTTTGTTTGTTGGATAACTTTCATTTCTCCCCTCTCCCCTACCTAATGATCTACCCCTTATAACAGAGAATGAACAAAGGATGTTGGGAGGGGGAAGGAAAAACAGAGAAAAAAGAGAGTTACTTGATGACTTTATTATATATTTAAAAGGAATAACAAGTTTTATATAATCAATTTGCAGTTTCCCATACAATCTTTTTTCTATTTTACTATGTTATGGGAATGCTTGTTTTATTCTTAAGTTCAGAATAATATAAATTTACTTTTAAGAAAGATCAATATGGCAAACTCCTTTTGCTGCCTTTTAAAGTTTGTCACCACCCAGCTCCAGCAAACCTTTCTAGATTTATTCTTCTTTATTGATCTCCTCACACTTGATGGGCCACTCAAACATTATATTTACATATGTGTGCATATGTGAGCATGGGTGTGTTATGACTTAGCAGAATCTATGCTTCTATAAGGACAGCTATTTTTTTTCACCTTGAGGCATGTAGTAAATGATTGTTGACTGATGCAATAAAATTTTTCCATTATTTCTCTAGCACTGTTCATCTTTATCCATTAAAAGATCATCCTCTTTCTATTCAATAAAACAAACATTAGATGCCTCCTATAATAAAGGCACTGTGATAGAGCACATGAAATCAAAGAAGAATCCAAGTTTGTATGCTATTTGTCCAAGGCTCACCTTAAGTATTACAATGAAACTTTCCTTCATTTGCACAGTGAGAGAGAATCCTACCTCCTTTGGATTGTGCATAGCATTTGGTTCTAAGTAGCACAGTGAATAGAGTAATGGGTCTGGAGTAGAAAGACCTGAGTTTAAAGTTTAAATAGCACCTCAGATAACTAATAGCCATGTAACCTTATGTGTATGCATGCATGTGTGCAAGTATATGTGTGTGCATGCATGCATGCATACTGCATACATGCATACACCATGGGTGGGGTCATCTCTAGTCATCCTGACCTATATCTTGCTACTGGACCAAGATGGTTCTGGAGGAGAGAATGAGGCTGGTGACTTTGCATAGTCCTTCCTCATTTAAAACCAATTCACTGAAAGTTATAACTTCACCTATCAATGTCATCATCCTCTTTGAGAACAAAGGACAAACAACAAGAACAACATACATAAATATATACATGCATATCTATATACTTATACATACATACATACATACATACATGCATATATATATGTATATGTATACATTTATTCATTTGTTTCAATTGTGTTCAAGAAAACTATTTGGGGTTTTCTTGGTTAAGATACTAGAATGGTTTGTCATTTCCTTCTCCAGTTCATTTTACAGATGAGGAAACTGAGGCAAATAGGATTAAATGAATTGTCCAGGGTTACAGATCTTGTAAGTGTTTGAGGTCTCATTGAATTCAGGCCCAGCCCCCTATCCACTGTGTCACCTTAGTTGCCCATATACATACATGCATGCATGTATGCATGCATGCATACACACATATGTATGCACATATATACACTTACAAACACACATACATATACACCATGCACTGTGCTAAGTACTTTACATATATCTCATTTGTGTGTGTATAAAATTTCAATCCTTTATTTTCTTGAAATTCTTTTCACTCTATTCCCCCAGGGGTTTGTTCAGTGTCTGATATTTTGTTCCACTCTGCCAAATCAATAATGGCAGAATTATTTGTTACATTTACTTACATATTCCATTATATAAATGGTACAATATATGTTAAGTAATAATTATTTTTCTAATTAGTTTTTTATATGTAGTGGGCAAATGGTGAGGTAATGTAGGGTTAGGATCTGACATGATATTAACTCGTGTTTTTTTTTTATCTTGTTTTATTTTTTTTCCATTTTATAGTATAGTTACTTGTGTATGGATATAATCCTTTGAATGTAAATTCTACAAGAACTTCATGACTTATTTTTGCATCTCTTATAGAACCTACTACATATGAGTTTTAATAAATGTTTCTTGACTTCAATCTGTCCATATAAGATATAACAATAATATGGAGAAAGTGCTAAAATTCTGTTAGGTCATATATTTCATAGTGTGCTAAAATATTGGCTTTTAACAGCTTTTTATTTTTAGAATTTTAAAGGAAACCCTATAGTACTGACTATATCTCATCAGAAGCTGGTTTCATATGACTAGATTTCCTGTCCTGACTAGGATATCTTTCAACCCTAATATACTTTCCAGCTATAATGGTATAGTCATTCATTAAACTATAATCACATGATTGGTCCAAATAAAATTATCCACAAATATATTACCATATTCTTTAATTCTTAAGACATTTCTCCCATCTTCCTAGTGGAAGAAAAGATGCCTTTACTTTGCTTTTGTTTTTGTTTAACACTTCAATATAACACTGTGAACATGGATAAAGAGGGAATTTGCCCTACCTAACTTATAACAGTTCCTAAAATAGCAATTCTTTTACCTTTTCTTCTTTTTGAAATGGAAATAGAAGGCATGTAGTTTAAATCTGATTTAATGAAAAGTTACTTAAAATTGGGGAATGAAGGTAGAGGGGAAAATCTCTTGGCTCCTTAATTCACTGTCCCTGTCTATAAAAGCTTTCATGAAATCATAAAAAATGAATCATCTTTATGACACTATTAGCATATTGTATACCAAGACCAGCAGACTTAATTTCTAATCAAAATGCATTCAGTATGCATTATCAAATATGTCTTTTTCAATAAAATTAATCATTTGATGTAACCAGAGATCATTTTATACTCACCCATTTTTCAGTGATAATTAGAAAAGATTACATCTGAATCACCTAGTGCTGGGCTGCCTGACATGTCTTATCACTTAATTATATTATTTTTTTTCCAAAAAAGAATACATTAGTAATTAATGCTTTTTCCCCTTCTGACAGGGGGGATGGTCATAATGCATAGAAATAAACTAGATGATTTATTGTAGTGCAAATGATTTATTTATCTAAGTTGAGATTTCAAAGTTTAAAGACTGGAAATTCATAAGAAAACAGGACCTTTCAACCAATTAACAGTGAGATATGAAAGGTATAATTTCTGAAATTGTGTTACACAGTGACATTATTTATTACCAATGAAAATATATGGTTTTCATGTAATGAGCCAAAGTTCTGGAAGCAGAGATAGAGATAGACACATTCCAGGTTATTTCACTTCAGTTTGCCAAAAAGAAATGCCCCTTACATACTAATTTGATGTGTTGTTGTTCACTGCAGTGTCTAAAAGATTTATATGCTTAAAATAAGAACTTTGGTGAAATACCTACAAGAAAAATTGCAAGAGATTATTTCCTTCATTATATTTTCATCCTTAGTGCCTAGCATGGTGCCTCAGATATAATAGATATTATAAAAATACTTATTGATTGAGTGATTAAAATCCTTTATTTTCTGAAAATTCTCCACACTTTCCCCACAGTGTTTGTTTAGTGTCTGAAATTTCATTCTATCCTTTATTCAAGTCAATTTAAGAAGGCACAACAACAATGGCATTGTTATTCTGGTAATAGCCTTATCTAATTAATTGGATAAGAAAATCAGATGGAGTGTTCTCATATTTGAATATACCAGGTATTCTAGAGCAGGACTTCTTTTTTTTCTTTTTGTCCATAAAAGTATTTTATTATATTCCAGTTACATGTAGAGATAGTTTTCAACATTTGTTTTTATAACATTTCTAGTTTCAAATTTTTCTCTCTCCTTCTCCTCCCTCCCCCATCCCCAAGACAGCAAGCAATTAGATATAGGTTATATATGTACATTAAACATATTTATTCCTTAGTCATGCTGTGAAAGAAGAATCAGAGCAAAAAGGAAAAACCTCAAAAATGAAAAACAAAAACAATAGAAACAGTATGGTTCAATCTGCATCCAGATTCCACAGTTCTTTTTTCTGAATTTGGATGGTATTTTCAATCATGAGTCCCCTGGAACTATCTTGGACCATTCTATTGCTGAGAAGACTCAAGTCTATCATAGTTGATCAACACACAATATTCTTGATACTGTGTGTAATGTTCTCCTGGTTCTGCTCATCTCACTCATCATCAGTTCATGGGAGTCCTTCCAGGTTTCTCTAAAATAGAGTATGACTTCTTAAACTTTTTCCACTAACAACCCTTTCAGCCTGAGAATTTTTTTTGTTTTCTTTTTTTTTTTGAGGTTTTCCCCTTTTGTTCTGATTCTTCTTTCACAACATGACTAACGTAGTAATATATTTAATGTGATTGTACATATATGACCTATATCATATTGCTTTCTGTCTTGGTAGGGAGGAAGAGATATTTGGAACTCAAAATCTTACAAAAACAAATGTTGAAAACTATCTTTACATGTCACTTGAAAAAAATACTATTAAGATTGAAAAACAAAACTGCATTTTTAAGTAAATTTATTATATATTGTTATGATCTCTAAGATTAGATATGCTTAGGTGTGGAGACAGTTTGGTACTGTCTTATTGTTATGAAGATATATTAGGGTATATCTTCATATTCATTTTTCCTAGAGATCATAAAGGTAACAAAATCTCTTTCACTCTCTTGTCTAGCAAGAGATAGGACATGAAAAAACATCCCCATACTTGGCAAAAATCATCAGGTCCAACAAATTACATTTCTAATGAAAGAGCAAAAAGATTTAAGATTAAAGTACATCTTGAAGTTTCATCAAGCAATGCCAAAGCTCACCGCTATAAGAAAACAATATTGAAGGCAAGGTGGAATTAGGAACAGTAAGCATTTCTATTCTGAAAAATCTCGGTGGGAAGGATGAAAGCATAATAAGGTGCCTTATTTGGGCAATTATTTACCCAGAGAAAGCAGAGAAGGGGAAAAGTAGAGCAAGGAAGTTAGATAAAACTTAGGTTCACAAATGCTACCTTGGTCATAACATAGCTGGCTTGTCTCAGTTACCAGGACTCTGTAATTAAGCCATGGGAAATGAATTTGATCAACTGACAATTTCTGAAAAATAAAGAGACATTTGAGGAACAAGAAAAATTGGTCTTGGAAGTTTAATGTCAATTTCCCTATTTTAGGATTTGGAAAGGAACACTAACTCTTACTTCTGTGTTAATTTATTTAAGTCTCTTTTTCTCTGTCTTCAATATGTATGTATATATGTATGTTTTAGGAAAACCACTTAATTGACAGTCAGGAAAAGTAGATTCCAGTTTTTATGTAATTGATAAGTCATAAGCTACAGGACCTTAGGCAAATCATTTCATCTTGCTGAGCCTCAATTTCTTTTTTGGTTGTTTGGGGTTTTTTGTTTGTTTGTTTATTTGTTTGTTTTTCGGGGCAATGGGGGTTAAGTGACTTGCCCACGGTCACCCAGCTAGTAAGTGTCAAGTGTTTGAGGCCGGATTTGAACTCAAGTACTCCTGAATCCAGGGCTGGTGCTTTATCCACTGTGCCACCTAGCTACCACCTCAATTTCTTTAATTCTAAATTTAAGGGACAGGATTAAATGATTTCTAATTTCCCCCACTGCTAAATTTTTGTTTTTTATGTAGTGATTACATGTCCACAAGTGTATGTAATCTATTGTTATTTATTGATTGGAAATTGGCCACTAGATATAAGTGACTTTTTCAGATATCAGAAAGCACCCTTGATAGTTGTTGCAAAATGTGTTGTACTTTCACTTACCTTGTTAATCTGAGTTCTGAATGTAGTTTAACAAATTTTCATGTACAAATTACTCAAAAAAATTATAAATACTAATTATTTGGATAAAATAATGATCTAGGAGTTTATTGGGCTGTATAGAAATAGCCTTACATTGAAGTCAATTTAAGAAGCATTTATCAAGCACCTATTGTGTGCCAAGGACTCTACTAGATGATGGAGAAATAGATACAAAAATTACATAGCCTCTGCTCTAATGAAACATATTCTGAGAGAAGGGGAGGATAATAATATATTAAAATACAAATATATGCAAAGTAATACCATTAGTGATTGGCTAGATCAGGATAGGCTTCCTGTGGGAGGTGAAATGAGATGAGCTTTGGAATAAACTAGGGATTCTATGAGTTGCAAGTCAGAAGCATATATACTTCAAGCATGAGCATGAAATGTAGAATGTGTGAAAAAGAATGTGTAATAATTTTATAAAGGTAAGTTGTATCTAGACTCCGAAAAACCATAAAAGTCAAATGGAGACATTTATCTTCTAAAGCCTATAGAAAGCCACTGGAATTTCTTGAGAAGAGGAATGGCATTATCAGACAAATAATTTAGAATAATCAATTTGGCAGCTTTGTGGCTAGAGCTGAGAGGAGAAAGTTGAGGAAGTGTAACCAAAGAGTGGGCTATTGCAATAGTGTAGGAGATAGTTGATGAATGCCTGAATATGAGTGATAACCATATCTGTAGAAAGAGGGATCCAGCTGGTAGATATACTACTGAGGAAGAATTGACAGGACCTGTAAAGTGATTGGATATGGGGTGAGGGTAAGAGAGAAGGAAGAATCATGAAAGACACTAAGGTTAAAAACAGGTGACTAGGGGCAGCTAGGTGGCACAGTGCATAAAGCGCCGGCCCTGGATTCAGGAGGACCTGAGTTCAAATCTGGCCTCAGACACTTAACACTTACTGGCTGTGTGACCCTGGGCAAGTCACTTAACCCCAATTGCCTCACTAAAAAACAAACAAACAAACAAACAAAAACAGGTGACTAGAAAATCAGTAGCACCCTCAAAAGCAATTGAGAATTTATGAAGCATTTGGAATAAGATACTGACTTCTTTTTTGGATGTGTTGAGTTTGAGATGTCTAGAAGATATGCAATAGGTGATGCAAAGACTAGAACTCAAGACAGAGATTGTTCTTGGCTATATAGTTCTGGGAATCGTGTATATAGAGATAATAATTAAACGCATCCATGAGAATCGATGAGATTGCCAAGAGTATAGAGAGAAGGGAGCCCTGGGAGAGACAATAAACAAGGATAATTATTTTCTAAAGACTGTAGAGGAGTGTTCTTGAGGACAAATAGGAATATATAAAAAATAGAGCAGTCTGAAAGAAACCCAGAGAGGAGAGAATATTCAAGAGAATATATAGAGAATGGTCATCAGTATTAAATGTGTCAGAACAATCAAGAAGGATGAAGACTGAGAAAAAAAAACATCAATCTTGGCAGTTATGAGGTGAATAGTGACATTAGGAAGCACAATATTACTTGAGTCATGAGGTCAGAAGGTAGATTGCAAGAACTCTAGAAATAAGAGTGCAAGAAAATGTGTAGATAACTTTTTAGTTTGTCTTTGAAAAGCAGAGATTAGAATGGCATTTGAAGAAAATGATAGAGTGAAGATTTTAAAGATGGGAAAGTCTGGGCACATTTATAAGCACTAGGAGATGATACAGTAGACAACAAGAGACTGACAATTATCAAAGAAGAGAGAGGATAACAGAAGAGGGAAGTTGCTAGAACGTCTGGAAAAGGATGGTATGGGATCAAGGGCAAAAGGTGAGAACATGGCATTTGCATCAAGTATTACCTCTTTCTGAGATTAGAGAAAAGGAAGAACATGTATAATGATGTCTAGGTGATTTGACTTGTAGAATAAGTCAGAAGAGGGAGTTTTAACAAATGGCCTCAATTTTTAGTCAAGTTTTGGCAGTTTTGCATAGATATATTGCTGGTCTATGAGAAAGTGACACCTGAATCAAAATCAAGTCTTGTCTCTAAGAGATATAATCTGTGTCATCCTGGACAAGTAAACTTTACCTTTTTGTGTTCTTAGCAACTAAAATGTTAAGTTGAAGAGTAGTTGCCAACCTGTAATGGGAAAGGGAATTTCCTCACCTAGGGAAAAAAAAGTGGAATGAAAGAGGGAAGGATGTCATATAGATGGTTTCAGGGGACAAGAAAATACTTGAAACATCTGCAGAAGGGACAAAGAGAACCAATTAAGGACAAAAATAAAAGTAATCATTTAAAAATAAAATAAAAAATAAAAGTATTGAGTGCCAGGAGAATCTGAATTTGCTCTCAGTGAGAATGGATTCCTTAGCATTCTAATAATTCTTTTCACTTTCAGTTTGGCCTCCTATTTTTGATCCATAGCCATTAAATATTCACTGAAAGGTAAATCTCTTTCAAGAGGTTAAGAGAATTCCTCAACAGATTATAGATTCCTTTAGGAAAAAGTATTTATAGCAATCAGTGAATCAGTCTATAAAAATGATAAAAAGGGGGCAGCTAGGTGGCACAGTGGATAAAGCACAGGACTTGGATTCAGGAGGACCTGAGTTCAAATCTGTCTTCAGACACTTGACACTTACTAGCTGTGTGACCCTGGGCAAGTCACTTAACCTTCATTGCCCCACAAAAAAACCACAAAACACCAAAAAATTATAAAGGATTGACTATGTGCTAGACATATGTTAAGCTCTGGACATACAAATAAAAAGCAAAAAACCAAACCTTATCCTCATGGAGCTCACATTCAAATGGAGAAGGCAATCACATTTATGAACCATTATATATAAGATGCATACAGAGAAGGTATGTTGAAGAATTCTAATTTATGTGTCACCTAGGATGAGGGAGAGAATTAGAGAAAAGGGGCATTCTTCTGGCTTTCTGAATCAGTATTCTCATATGTATCTAATGTGAAAGTTATGTGTTAAAATTTATAAATGGACTGATGTTGCATCAGAAGATTGAAATTCAACTGAAAGATTCAAGAGCTTTTCTTTAAAAGTATTATACTTAAGATATCCAGAATCTTTGCATGGCATAACATTGGAAAAGCTAATTTTGCGGTGCTGAAGGCCATCTTTGTTAAACCCAATTTCCACTAAATTAACTGCACAACAAAGTGGTAGCCAGTATAGTCTCACTGTTAGCTATGAATTTAAGGCACTACTGACCAGGAATCAGTCATCAGTGGAACTAGTTTCTCCAATGATCAAAAGAGGGAGACAGACAAAAATATATAAAAATTAAAGATGTATTTTGAGGTATTTCATCCTCATAGGTAATTGGCCAAGAAAATATAGACATGATTTCTCTGTGTGTGTGTGTGTGTGTGTGTGTGTGTGTGTGTGCAATTATATTCCCTTTCAAAAATATAGAATGGAAGGCTTTGTCTATGTTGTCAAAATGAACTAGAGAAAGTTGAGAAATTGACATTATCCCTGATGATTAGGACTATGATGAAGGTACAGAATATAGAAGACGAAAGTACTTCTTTTATAGGATAAAAGATTTGAAGCTCACAGGGACTTTGGAAGCCAAGTGTGTCAACTCCCTTATTTAAGAGATAAGGTGGGGGCGGAGCCAAGATGGCGGAGAGGAAGCAGCAAGCTGCCTGAGCTCTCCTTCTGTTCCCTCAAAACGAACATTAAATCAAGCCTCTGGACGGATTCTGAAACTACAGAACCTGCAAAGAGACAGAGAGACACAGTACTCCAACCAGAGATAATTTAGAAGACTTCAGGAAAAGGTCGGTCTGACTCGGGCAAAAGGGAGGCCCAGCACAGGGCAGCAACCCAGTGCCGAGGGGGTCGGGGCAAGTCAGCAGGAGCTGCGGGCCACAGCCGAACAACTGAGGCTCCCGGAACCTGGTTCAAAAATCTGGTGGCCAAGAAGGACAGTGGAAAAACCTATCTGCACCGGCTGAGAGGGCCACGAACGGCGGGATCAGATGCCAGGGTCTGGCGCCTGGCTGGCCGAGCACAATCAGACAGGAAGTGCAGGGCGGGGGATCTCCACACACCATAAAGGCCTCAGAGTAAAAGCCCAGTCACACAGCACCTATACACCTGCACAAGAAGCCCAAAACAGGGACCCTCGTGCCCCCAGAGCAGACCTCAACTTAAAGAATAAATAAATAGGCTGCAATAATGAGTAAGAAGCAAAAAAGAGCCCTCTCCATTGAGAGCTTCTGCATCAATAGGGAAGAAGCCAACACAAACTCAGATGAGGACAATAGCCTCAAATTGGCTACATCTGAAGCCTCACAAGGGAAGGTGAATTGGTCCCAAGAACAAAAGGCCTTCCTGGAAGAGCTCAAAAAGGATTTTAAAAATCAATTGCAAGAGGTAGAAGAAAAAATGGGGAGACAAATGAAAGCAAAACAAAAAAACTATGAAAAAAGAATCAGCAGCTTGGAAAAGGAAGCTGAAGAAAACAAAGCCTTAAAAATTCATTTGGCCAAATGGAAAAAAAGCTGCATAATCTCACTGAAGAAAACAATACCTTAAAAAATTCACTTGGCCAAATGGAAAAAAAGGTGCATAATCTCACTGAAGAAAACAATACCTTAAAAAATTCACTTAGCCAAATGGAAAAAAAGGTGCATAATCTCACTGAAGAAAACAATGCCTTAAAAATTAAAGTGGTGGGACAGTTGGAAGATAAGGAATCCATGAGACACCAAGAATCAGTCAAGCAGAATAAAAAAAATGAAAAAATAGAAGAAAATGTGAAATACCTCATTGGAAAGACAACTGATCTGGAAAACAGATCCAGGAGAGACAATGTGAGAATCATTGGACTGCCTGAAAGCCATGACCAGAAAAAGAATCTAGACACCATATTCCAGGAAATTATTAAGGAGAACTGCCCTGATATCATAGAATCAGAGGATAAAATCATCATTGAAAGAATCCACCGATCACCTCCTGAAAGAGACCCCAAAAGGAAAACTCCAAGGAATATTGTAGCCAAATTCCAGAATTATCAGGTGAAGGAGAAAATACTCCAAGCAGCCAGAAAGAAGCAATTTAAATATCATGGAGCCACAGTCAGGAATGCTCAGGACCTGGCAGCTTCAACATTAAAGGACCAGAAGGCTTGGAATATGATATTCTGGAAAGCAAAGGAGCTTGGATTGCACCCGAGAATCTATTACCCAGCAAAAATGTGCATTTTCTTTCAGGGGAAAAGATGGACATTTAATGACATTGGGGACTTTCAATCTTTCCTGATGAAAAGACCAGAACTGAATAGAAAATTTGATCTCAACATACAAGACCCAAGAGAAGTTTAAAAAGGTAAACAGAGGGGAAAAAAAAGTTACCCTATTAGGTTAAACTGTTTATATCTCTACATAGGAAGATAATACTCATAACTCTTAAGAAAAGTAAATGTATTTGGGCAGAGAGAAGGACTTTATATAGAGGGTATAAATATAAATTGTCTTTGATGTGATGATACAAAAGAATTAAGGGGATAAAAAGGGAGTCTATGGGGAGGAGAGGAAAGGGGAGGTGGAATGGGATGAATTATATCATATGAAGAGGTGGAAAAAACCCTATTACAATAGAGGGAAATAAAGGAGGGGGGAACATGGTTTCAACCCTATTCTCATTAGATTTGACTCAAAGAGGGAATAACATATACGTTCATTGGGATAAAGAAACTTAACTCATTCTTTAGGGAAACAAAAGGGGAAGGGAAAGGGGGGGACTGATAGAAGGGAGGACAAAAGCAAGGGAGAAAAGGGTAAAGAAAAGAGAGGGGGGTGATAAAAAGGGAGGGCAGATCGGGGGAGGCAGGGGTAAGAAGTAAAACATCGGTGAGGAGGAATAGGGTGAAAGAAGGGGGGAAAAGTACAAAGGGGGTAAATAGAATGGAGGGGAATAGACAGTCAGTAATAATAACTGTGAATGTGAATGGGATGAACTCTGCTATAAAACGGAAGCGAATTGCAGAGTGGATTAAAAACCAGAATCCTACAATATGCTGTTTACAAGAAACACATTTGAAGCAGAGAAATACACACAGAGTAAAGGTAAAAGGCTGGAGCAGAATATATTATGCCTCAGCTAAAGCAAAAAAGGCAGGGGTAGCAATCCTTATCTCAGACAAAGTGCCGGCAAAAATAGATCTCATTAAAAGAGATAAGGAAGGAAATTACATCTTACTTAAAGGTACTATAGATAATAAAGTAATATCAATATTAAATATGTATGCGCCAAGTGGTATAGCATCCAAGGTCTTAGAGGAGAAGTTAAATGAGTTACAAGAGGAATTAGATAGTAATACTATACTAGTGGGGGATCTGAATCTCCCCCTCTCAGAATTAGATAAATCTAGCCAAAAAATAAATAAGAAAGAAGTGAAAGAGGTGAATAGATTACTAGAAAAGTTAGACATGATAGATGTCTGGAGAAAATTGAATGGGGATAGAAAGGAATATACCTTTTTCTCAGCAGTACATGGCACATTTTCAAAAATTGACCATGTATTAGGGCACAAAAACATCATAGTCAAATGTAGAAAGGCAGAAATAGTAAATGCATCCTTCTCAGATCATGATGCAATAAAAATTACATGTAAGAAAGAGCCAGGGAAAAGTAGAATGAAAATCAATTGGAAACTAAATAATTTCATTCTAAAGAATGAATGGACCAAACAAGAAATCATAGAAACAATCAATAACTTTATCCAAGAGAATGACAATAATGAGACAACATACCAAAATCTATGGGATGCAGCCAAAGCAGTCCTTAGGGGAAAATTTATAGCTCTAAATGCTTACATGAATAAAAAAGAGAAAGAGGAGATTAATGAATTGGGCATGCAACTTAAAAAGTTAGAAAAAGAACAAATTAGAAATCCCCAATTAGACACTAAATTAGAGATCCTGAAAATTAAAGGAGAAATTAATAAGATTGAAAGCAAAAAAACTATAGAATTAATCAATAAAACTAAGAGCTGGTTTTATGAAAAAACCAATAAAATAGATAAAATATTGGTTAATTTGATTAAAAAAAAGAAAGAAGAAAACCAAATTGCCAGTATCAAAAATGAAAAGGGTGATGTTACCACCAATGAAGTGGAAATTAAAGCAATAATTAGGAAATATTTTGCCCAACTGTATGCCAATAAATTTGACAATCTAAATGAAATGGATGAATATTTACAAAGATACAAACTGCCCAGGTTAACTGAAGAGGAAATAAAATCCTTAAATAAACCCATATTAGAAAAACAAATTGAACAAGCTATTAATGAACTCCCTAAGAAAAAATCCCCAGGGCCAGATGGGTTTACGGGTGAATTTTACCAAACATTTAAAGAACAATTAATTCCAATATTATACAAATTATTTGGAAAAATAGGTGAAGAAGGAGTTCTACCAAATTCGTTTTATGACACAAATATGTTGGTGATACCAAAACCATGTAGAGCAAAAACAGAGAAAGAAAATTATAGACCAATTTCCCTAATGAATATTGATGCTAAAATCTTAAATAAGATATTAGCCAGGAGATTACAGCAAGTGATCACCAGGATAATACACTATGACCAGGTGGGATTTATACCAGGAATGCAGGGCTGGTTCAACATTAGGAAAACTATTAACATAATCAACCACATCAATAAGAAAACCAACCAAAATCATATGATTATCTCAATAGATGCAGAGAAAGCTTTTGACAAAGTACAGCACCCATTCCTAATAAAAACACTAGAGAGTTTAGGAATAGGGGGAGCTTTCCTTAGAATAATAAACAGTATCTACCTAAAGCCATCAGCAAGTATTATATGCAATGGAGATAAATTAGAGGCCTTCCCAATAAGATCAGGGGTGAAACAGGGATGTCCATTATCACCCCTATTATTTAATATTGTTCTAGAAATGTTAGCTTTAGCAATCAGAGAAGAGAAGGGAATTAAAGGAATTAGAATAGGCAAGGAGGAAACAAAACTATCACTCTTTGCAGATGATATGATGGTATACTTAAGGAATCCTAGAGAAGCAACTAAAAAATTACTTGAATCAATTAACGACTTTAGCAAAGTAGCAGGATATAAAATAAATCCACATAAATCATCAGCATTTCTATACATGACCAACAAAGTCCAGCAGCAAGAGATAGAAAGAAAAAATCCATTTAAAGTAATGGTAGATAATATAAAATACTTGGGAGTCTACTTGCCAAGACAAACCCAGGAACTCTATGAACACAATTACCAAACACTCTTCACACAAATCAAATCAGATCTAAATAATTGGAAAGATATCAATTGCTCATGGATAGGCAGAGCTAATATAGTAAAAATGACAATACTGCCTAAATTAATTTACTTATTCAGTGCCATACCAATCAGGCTACCTAAAAATTATTTTATACAGCTAGAAAAAATAATAACAAAATTCATCTGGAAAAACAAAAAATCAAGAATATCCAGGGAAATAATGAAAAAAATTCACAGGAAGGTGGGTTAGTGGTACCAAACCTGGAGCTTTACTATAAAGCGGCAGTCATCAAAACTATCTGGTACTGGCTAAAAAATAGAGTGGTATATCAATGGAATAGGCTAGGCTCAGGAAATGCAGTAGTAAATGACACTAGTAATATAGTGTTTGATAAACCCAAAGACTCCAGCTTCTGGAATAGGAACTCAGTATTTGACAAAAACTGCTGGGAAAACTGGAAGATAGTATGGCAGAAATTAGGCTTAGACCAACATCTTAAACCTTATACTAAAATAAGGTCAAAATGGATACATGATTTAGACATAAGAGGTGATACCATAGGTAAATTAGGAGAGAAAGGAATAGTGTACCTATCAGATCTTTGGAAAGGAAAACAATTTTTGACCAAACAAGAGATAGAGTATATTATAAAATGCAAAATGGATGATTTTGATTATATTAAATTAAAAAATTTTTGTACAAACAGAAGCAATGCATCCAAAATTAGAAGGGAGGCAGAAAGCTGGGAAACAATTTTTGAGGCCAGTGCTTCTGATAAAGGCCTCATCTCTAAAATATATAGGGAACTAAATCAAATTTATAAGAATCCAAGTCATTCCCCAATTGAGAAATGGTCAAAGGATATGAACAGGCAGTTTTCTGATAAAGAAACCAAAGCTATCTATTCCCATATGAAAAAATGCTCTAAATCTCTAATGATTAGAGAGATGCAAATTAAAACAACTCTGAGGTACCACCTGACACCTATCAGATTGGCTAAAATGACAAAAAAGGAACATAATAAATGTTGGAGAGGCTGTGGGAAAATTGGAACACTAATGCATTGTTGGTGGAGCTGTGAACTGATCCAACCATTCTGGAGAGCAATTTAGAATTATGCCCAAAGCGCGATAAAGCTGTGCATACCCTTTGACCCATCAATCCCACTTTTAGGTCTTTTGCCCAAAGAAATCATGGAAGGGGGAAAGGGACCCACATGTACAAAAATATTTATAGCTGCTCTTTACGTGGTAGCAAGGAATTGGAAGTTGAGGGGGTGCCCATCAATTGGGGAATGGCTGGACAAGTTGTGGTATATGAATACAATGGAATACTATTGTGCTGTAAGAAATGATGAGCAGGAAGAGTTCAGAGAAACCTGGAGGGTCTTACGTGAGCTGATGATGAGTGAGATTAGCAGAACCAGAAGAACATTGTACACAGTATCATCAACATTGAGTGTTGACCTACTGTGATGGACTATATTCTTCTCACCAATGCAATGGTACAGAAGAGTTCCAGGGAACTCATGATAGAAGAGGATCTCCAAATCCAAGAAAAAAAAAAAGAAAGAAAGAACTGTGGAGTATAGATGCTGATTGAACCATATTATTTCTTTTGTTTTGGGTGCCGTTGATTTTTTTTCTTTCTATTTTGAGGTTTTGTGTCACTGCTCTGATTCTTTCTCTTGTAACAGGATTAATGCAGAAATAGGATTAATGTTATTATGTGAATATATATGTGTGTATATATATATATATATATATGTATATGTATAGAGATATATAGATATAACCTATATCAGATTACCTGCTGTCTAGGGGAGGGGGTAGGGAGGGGAGGGAGGGAGAAAAATCTGAAATTGTAAAGCATGTATAAACAAAAGTTGAGAACTATCTGTACATGTAATGGAAAAAATAAAATACCTCATACATTAAAAAAAAGAGAGATAAGGTGGGGGGCAACTAGCTGGCACAGTGGATAAAGCACTGGTCCTGGGTTCAGGAGAACCTGAGCTCAAATCTGGCCTCAGACACTTGACACTTACTAGCTGTGTGACCCTGGGCAAGTCACTTTACCCTCATTGCCTGCATACACATAGAAAAATAATAAGGAACTTAGCATCAGATAGGGTCAGCAATATATCCAAGGGTCACCCAGGTAGTAAGTATCAGTTTACAGAACCTAATAAGGTCCTCAAACACTAAATTCAGTAATTTTTCACTGTACTATGTTGCCTCTTTCAATTGTTCATCAGTAGTGGGATTTTGTGTCTTGGTTTGAATTATGTCAAAAATTATGTCAAGACTTCAATTCTTAAACCTTTCAAGGTTTGAGTATGCTCACACTATTACTGACAAATTTTTATGTGTTTTTATTAAAGAAATCCATGAATGGAGATTCTTTTGATAAAAACTTTCCACTTTAAATGTTCTTTTTCAGTGTATACATACATACAAAGACATGTGTGTGTGTGTGTGTGTGTATATATATATATATATGTGACTATAGACAAATACGTTGCGTGTATATAGATATATATTATATGTGGGCATATAGATGTATCTGTTTATATTTGTATATGTGTATATACATGCACACTTACAAAACCACGTCTGGATTATTATGTGTATGTTTAGGTGATAAATTACATGTATGTATATATGCAGATCACACATAGGCTGGATCTGATCTATGGGATCACCTAGAACAAAGCTTCTTAAACTGTGCATTGCAACCCCATATGGGGTTGCATAACTGAATGTGGGGGTCCTGAAAATTTTGGCAGTAAATGTTTGCTTTGTATACCTATTTTATATACGTGGTATTGCATAAAAATTTCTCAGGCAAAAAGGGGTTGTGGGTAGAAAAAGTTTAAGAACACTGACCTAGACCATACAGTAAATTAATTCCCTCTATATACCTATTGTCCTAATGTTCAATTCCCACTAGCACTGCCAGAGACTTGAATGGCAGCACAGATTATAAGAGGTAATATGATTTGGGTTGTGGTGAAAGGTTAACCTACTTAAAAATATATGTCTTTCCCCATTATTTTAGTGAACATATCCCATTACCTTGGACTCTGTCGTGTTAAGGGCTAAAATTCTAGCTAGTCTGTCTAAAATATCTAATGAGTGGTCGCCAATAAATTATAAGCTTTAGCAAGAGTTAGGTTTTTAAGCATTTATTAAGGAGAATAAGAATTTGGTAAAGAGAGAGAGAAAGGCCTAGATTCCTATCTATTAAAGGGAGATCACATTTCTAGCTCCCTTCTCCGCCAGCGTCCTCAGGAAAAAGCCCGAGACTGAGCGCCAGTCTCTTCCTTCCTCCTCCCACTAGTCTGCGTCACTTCCTGATGCCTGGTCTTGCCCTCAAAGACCTTCGCTTCATGGGCAGAACTCTTCTACAGTAAGTATCCAGCAGGTGGCATTATTCCAATCGTTACAGTCGCTAGGACACTGGGCTCTGATAATTGAGGTTTCATCTTTATTATAATACATGGCCATCTACATATCAAATTCATCTGTGTTGCAAGTCCTTTCCAGCTCCCTGCCAGATTTATAAATTATTTCTTTCCATTAAGATGTAAGCTCCGGGGGCAACTAGGTGGCACAGTGGATAAAGCACCAGCCCTGAATTCAGGAGTACCTGAGTTCAAATTCGGCCTCAGACCCTTAACACTTACTAGCTGTGTGACCCTGGGCAAGTCACTTAACCCCTCATTGCCTTGCAAAAAAAAATGTAACCTCCTTCAGAGCAAGAGCTATTTTTCTTGTACATATTTGAATATCTAATGCTTATCAAAGAAACTGACATAGTAAATTTTTAATACATGCTCTATCTTCAATCAACCAGTCTATCCATCTAATTTTTACCACACTGTCTATCTGTCTACCCATCCATCCATTCATTCATCTATCTATCTATCTATCTACCATCCAACTTCACTCTGCCTGGTCAGACTACCTCTGAAATCTTGTGTCCAGATCTATGTAAGATGCGGTAAGCTAGAGAACATTCAAAGGAGAGACAACAGAATGAGGAAAGGCCTTCAGATCTTGTCATATGAGGATCCCTTGGAGGAACAGGGGATCTCTTTACAGAAGAAAAGACATGATAGGGGCATGATAGTTTTCTTTGAGTATTTGGAAGGCTTTCTCATGGGAGAGGAGGTGAAGAGACTTGGTCTGGTGCCAAACTAAGAACAAGTTGAATTTATGAAGAGACAAATTAAGTCTTATGTTGGAAGAAATGTGTCAATAATTACAGGTATTCAAAAGTAAAATGGAATGCTTCATGAGGTACTGAGTTCCCTCTCACTAGAGATGTTTAAGGGCAGAGTGAAGGATCAATTATGGGTATGTTGTAAAGGGAATTTGTGTTCAGCTATAGATTAGACTATATGTCCTTTCAAGTAACTTCCAATTGTGATAGTTTGTGATTCAGTTACCATACTTGAAATTTCACAGGAATCTCCTTAACTTTAAAACATTATCTCCGGAAACTGCTATAAAAATATGCATCCTTTAAAGAAGAAACTATAAAAAAAATTGAAGTTACCCTAAAAGGAGCAGGGTACTCAAAATGTAAAATAAGACAAGTAAATTTTGAAAGGGGAAGGGGCTTCTTAAAAGAAATAGCATGGTTGGGTATGAGACAGAGAAGCCATAGATGTGACAACAGACTCATACGTGAACAATTGCAGATTGGCAGCCAAGTAGGAGCATGAGGGTACAGCCTGCATGAGGTAAAAGACAACAAGATCAGGATAAAGGGCATCAAAATTGGAGAGAGGGAGAGTAGAAAGAAAAACTGCTTATTTGGTGATTTTGTTTCAGGTTGATCCTGATACCTCAGAACTCTTTTTTAAAAAATAAAAGTATCTTCTTATTTTCCAGTTACATGTAAAGATAGCTTTCAGCATTTGTTTACATAAGATTTACAATTTCAAATTTTTCTCTCTCCCTCCCCTCCCTCCCTGCCTGCCCCAGACAGCAGGCAATCCGATATAGGTTATAAATACACACACATATAAATAACAACATTAAACATATTTCTGCATCAGTCATGCTATAAGAGAAGAATCAGAGCAATAAGGAAAAACCTCAAAATAGAAAAACAACAGCACCAAAAACAAAAGAAATAGTATGGGAATAGTATGGTTCAATAAGCATCCATATTCCACAATTCTTTTTTTTTTCTGGATTTGGAGAGCCTTTTCCATCGAGTCCCCTGGAACTTTCTTGTACCAATGTATTGGTGAGAAGGATCCAGTCTATCCTAGTTGATCAACACATAATGTTGATGATACTGTGTATAATGTTCTTCTGGTTCTGCTCATCTCACTCATCGTCAGTTCATGCAAGTCCTTCCAGGTTTCTCTGAACTTCTCCTGGTCATCGTTTCTCACAGCACAATAGAAGTCCCATTACATTTATATACCACAACTTCTTCAGCCATTCCCCAACTGATAGGCAACCCCTCAATTTCCAATTCCTTGCCACCACAAAAAGAGTAGGTATAAATATTTTTGAACATGTGGGTCATTTTTGCTTTTCTATGATTTCCTTGGGAAAAAGACCCCAAAATGATATTGCTGGGTCAAAGGGTATGCACAGCTTGATAGCCCTTTGGGCATAATTCCAAATTCATCTCCGGAATGGTTGGATCAGTTGACAGCTCCACCAACAATGCATTAGTGTTCCAATTTTTCCACAGCTTCTCCAACATTTATTATTTTACTTTTTTGTCATATAAGCCAATCTGATAAGTGTCAGGTGGTACCTCAGAGTTGTTTTAATTTGCATCTCTCTAATCAATAGTGATTTAGAGCATTTTTTCATATGGGAATAGATAGCTTTGGTTTCTTCATCAGAAAACTGCCTGTTCATATCCTTTGACCATTTCTCAATTGGGGAATGACTTGGATTCTTATAAATTTGATTTAGTTCCCTATATTTTCTAGAAATGAGGCCTTTATCAGAAGTACTGGCCATAAAAATTGTTTCCCAGCTTGCTGCATCCCTTCTAATTGGGATGCATTGCTTCTGTTTGTACAAAACCTTTTAAATTTAATGTAATCAAAATAATCCATTTTGCATTTCATAATAGTCTCTATCTCTTGTTTGGTCATAAACTTTTCTCGTTTCCAAAGATCTGAAAGGTAGACTATTCCTTCTTCTCCTAGTTTACCTATGGTATCACCTCTTATGTCTAAATCATGTACCCATTTTGACCTTATTTTAGTATAAGGTGTAAGATGTTGGTCTATGCCTAATTTCTGCCATATTATCTTCCAGTTTTCCCAGCAATTTTCAACAAATACTGAGTTCCTATCCCAGAAGCTGGAGTCTTTGGGTTTATCAAACACTCTATTACTAATGTCATTTACTACTGTGTTTCCTGTGCCTAGCCTATTCCACTGATCTTCCACTCTATTTCTTAGCCAGTACCAGATAGTTCTGATTACTGCCACTTTATAGTAAAGCTCCAGGTTTGTTACAGCAAACCCACCTTCCTGTGCATTTTTTTTCATTATTTCCCTTGATATTCTTGACTTTTTGTTTTTCCAGATGAATTTTGTTATTATTTTTTCTAGCTCTATAAAATAATTTTTAGGTAGGCTGATTGGTATGGCACTGAATAAGTAAATTAATTTAGGTAGGATTGTCATTTTTACTATATTAGCTCTGCCTATCCATGAGCAATTGATATCTTTCCAATTATTTAGATCTGATTTGATTTGTGTGAAGAGTGTTTGGTAGTTGTGTTCATAGAGTTCCTGGGTTTGTCTTGGCAAGTAGACTCCCAAGTATTTTATATTATCTACCATTATTTAATTGGAATTTATCTTTCTATCTCTTGCTGGTGGACTTTGTTGGTCATGTATAGAAATGCTGATGATTTATGTGGATTTATTTTATATCCTGCTACTTTGCTAAAGTCGTTAATTGATTCAAGTAATTTTTTAGTTGCTTCTCTAGGATTCTCTAAGTGTAGCATCTGCAAAGAGTGGTGGTTTTGTTTCCTCCTTGCCTATTCTAATTCTTTTAATTCCTTTCTCTTCTCTGATTGTTAAAGCTAACATTTCTAGGACAATATTAAATAATAGAGGTGATAATGGACACCCCTGTTTCACCCCTGATCTTATTGGGAAGGCCTCTAGATTATTTCCATTACATAGAATGCTTGCTGATAGTTTCAGGTAGATACTGCTTATTATTTTAAGGAAAGTTCCACCTATTCCTAAGCTCTCTAGTGTTTTTATTAGGAATGGATGCTGTATTTTGTCAAAAGCTTTCTCTGCATCTATTGAGATAATCATATGATTTTGGTTGTTTTTCTTATTGATGTGGTTGATTATGTTAATAGTTTTCCTAATGTCAAACTAGCCCTGCATTCCTTGTATAAATCCTACCTGGTCATAATGTATTATCCTGGTGATCACTTGCTGTAATCTCCTGGCTAATATCTTATTTAAGATTTTAGCATCAATATTCATTAGGGAAATTGGTCTATAATTTTCTTTCTCTGTTTTTGCTCTACATGGTTTTGGTATCACCAACATATTTGTGTCATAAAATGAATTTGATAGAACTCCTTCTTCACCTATTTTTTTCAAATAATTTGTATAATATTGGAATTAATTGTTCTTTAAATGTTTGGTAAAATTCACCCGTAAACCCATCTGGCCCTGGGGATTTTTTCTTAGGGAGTTCATTAATGGCTTGTTCAATTTCTTTTTCTAATATGGGCTAATTTAAGGATTTTATTTCCTCTTCGGTTAACCTGGGCAGTTTGTATTTTTGTATATATTTATCCATTTCATTTAGATTGTCAAATTTATTGGCATACTGTTGGGCAAAATAATTCCTAATTACTGATTTAATTTCCACTTCATTGGTGGTAACATCACCCCTTTCATTTTTGTTTTTATTTATTTATTTTTTTTTTTGTGAGGCAATTGGGGTTAATTCACTTGCCTAGGGTCACCCAGCTAGTAAGTGTTAAGTGTCAGAGCCTGGATTTGAACTCAGGTCCTCCTGACTTCAGGGTCAGTGCTCTATCCACTGCACCACCTAGCTGCCCCCATGGCTTTCATTTTTGATACTGGTAGTTTGGTTTCTTTATTTCTTTTTAAAAATCAAATTAACCAATATTTTATCTATTCTATTGGTTTTTTTATAAAATTAGCTCTTAGTTTTATTGATTAATTCTATAGTTTTCTTGCTTTCAAATTTATTAATTTCTCTTTTACTTTTCAGGGTCTCTAGTTTAGTATCTTGTTGGGTATTTCTAATTTGTTCTTTTTCTAGCTTTTTAAGTTACATGCCCAATTCATTGATCTCCTCTTTCTCTTTTTTATTCATGTAAGCAGTTAGAGCTATAAAATTTCCCCTAAGCACTGCTTTGGCTGCATCCCATAGATTTTGGTATGTTGCCTCATTATTGTCATTGTCTTGGATAAAGTTATTGATTGTTTCTATGATTTGTTGTTTGACTCATTCATTTTTTAGAATGAAATTATTTAGTTTCCATTGATTTTCACTCTACTTTTTCATGGCTCCTTCTTACATGTAATTTTTATTGCATAGTGATCTGAGAAGGATGCATTTACTATTTCTGCCTTTCTACATTTGACTATGATGATTTTGTGCCCTACCACATGGTCATTTTTTGTAAATGTGCCATGTACTGCTCAGAAAAAGGTATATTCCTATCACCATTCAATTTTCTCCAGACATCTATCATGTATAACTTTTCTAGTATTCTATTCACCTCTTTCACTTCTTTCTTATTTATTTTTTTGGCTAGATTTATCTAATTCTGAGAGGGGAAGATTCACATACCCCCCTAGTATAGTATTAATGTCTAATTCCTCTTGTAACTCATTTAACTTCTCCTCTAAGAATTTGGATGCTATACCACTTGACACATACATATTTAATATTGATATTGCTTCATTATCTATATTTACTTTTAGCAAGATGTAGTTTCCTTCCTTATCTCTTTTAATGAGATCTATTTTTACCTGTGCTTTGCTTATATAAGGATTGCTACCCCTGCTTTTTTGATGTTAGCTGAAGCATAATATATTCTACTCCAGCCTTTTACCTTTACTCTGTGTGTATCTCTCTGCTTCAAATGTTTCTTGTAAACAGCATATTGTAGGATTCTGGTTTTTAATCTAGTGCAATTCACTTCCATTTTATAGCAGAGTTTATCTCACTCACATTCAGTTATTATTACTGTCTATTCCCCTTCATTCTATTTACCCCCCTTTGTACTTTTTTCTCCTTCTTTCACCCTATTCCTCTTCACCAACATTTTGCTTCTTACCCCTGCCTCCCCTACTCTGTTCTCCCTTTTTACCACCCCCTCCCTTTTCTTTACCCTTTTCTCCCTTGCTTTTGCCCTCCCTTCTATCAGTCCCCCCTTCTCCTTCCCCTTTTATTTCCATAAAGAATCAGCTAAGTTTCTTTATCCAAATGAACATATATGTTATTCCCTCTTTGAAGCAAATCTAATAAGAGTAGGGTTGAATCAATGTTCACCCCTCCCTTCTTTCCCTCTATTGTAATGGGTTTTTTCCCCTCTTCATGTGATGTAATGTACCCAATTCCACCTCCCCTTTCCTCTTCTCCCCATAAACTCCTTTTTTAACCCCTTAAGTTCCTTTATGTCATCACATCAAAGAAAATTTATATTTATACCCTCTGTGTATAATCCTTCTGTCTATCCAAATACCTTTACAATTCTCAAGAGTTATAAGTATTATCTTCCCATGTAGGGTTGCAAACAGTTTAACCTAATTGAGTAACTTTTTCCCCCAGTTTACCTTTTTAAACTTCTCTTGAGTCTTGTATGTTAAGATTGAATTTTTTCTTCAATTCTGGTCTTTTCATCAGGAAACCTTGAAAGTCCCCAATGTCATTGAAGTTCCACCTTTTCCCATGAAAGAGAAAGATTAGTTTTGCTGGGTAATAGATTCTTGGCTGCAATCCAAGCTCCTTTGTCTTCTGGAATATCATATTCCAAGCCTTGTGATCTTTTAATGTTGAAGCTGCCAGGTCCTGAGCAATACTGACTGTAGCTCCATGAAATTTAAATGGCTTCTTTCTTGCTGCTTGGAGTATTTTCTCCTTCACCTGATAATTCTGGAATTTTGCTATAATATTCCTTGGAGTTTTCTTTTTGGGGTCTCTTTCAGGAGGTGATTGGTAGATTCTTTCAATGATGATTTTATCCTCTGATTCTATAATATCAAGGCAGTTCTCCTTAACAATTTCCTGGAATATGGTGTCCAGATTATTTTTCTGATCATGGCTTTCAGGCAGTCCAATGATTCTCATATTGTCTCTCCTGGATCTTTTTTTCCAGACCCATTGTCTTTCCAATGAGGTATTTCACATTTTCTTCTATTTTTTCATTCTTTCGATTCTGCTTGACTGATTCCTGGTGTCTCATGGATTCATTATCTTCCAACTGTCCAATTTTAATTTTTAAGGCATTGTTTTCTTCAATGAGATTGTGCACCTTTTTCCCCTTTGTCCTAATGAATTTTTAAGGCATTATTTTCTTCAATGAGATTATGTACCTTTTTTTCCCATTTGGCCAGATGAATTTTTTTAGGAATTGTTTTCTTTAGTCAATCTTTGTTCTTCCTTTTCCAAGCTGCTGATTCTTTTTTCATAATTTTCTTGTTTTGCTTTCATTTCTCTCCCCATTTTTCTCCTACCTCTATCACTTGACTTTGGAAATCATTTTTGAGCTCTCTTCCCATTTTTTCTTCTACCTCTCCCAATTGATTTTTAAAATCCTTTTTGAGCTCTTCCCAGAAGGCTTTCTGTTCTTGAGACCAATTCATGTTCCCTCTTGAGGCTTCACATGTAGGAAATTTGAGAGTATTGTCCTCATCTGAGTTTGTTTTTGCCTCTTCCCTGTTGATACAGAAGCTCTCAAGGGTGAGAGCTCTTTTTTGTTTCTTACTCATTATGCAGCTTATTTATTTATCTATTTTTTTTAAGTTGAGGTCTGTTCTGGGGGCACCAGGGTCCCTGTTTCAAGCTTCTTGTGCTGGAGTATAGGGGCTGTGTCTCTGGCTTTCTACTCTGAGGCCTCCCCGGCTTGTGGATTTCTCCTTGCCCTGGACTTCCTGTCTGAGCACACGGGGATCATGCCTGTCCTGTGCATGGCCCTCCAGCTAGAAACCTGTCCTCTCTGCTGGTGCAGGTGGGTTTCACCACTGTCCTGCTGCATCACCAGATTTTTAAGCCAGGATCCAGGGGCCTCAGTTGCTCAGCTGTGGCCTACAGCTTCCTGCTGACTTGCCCCAACCCCCTTGGCACTGCACCTCCCTTTTGCCTGAGTCAGACCAACCTTTCCTGATGTCTTCTAAATTATCTCTGGTTGGAAGACTGTGCCCCTTTGTCTCTTTGCAGGTTCTGTAGTTGCAGAATGCATCCAGAGGCTTGATTTAATGTATTATATGAGTTGTACCTAAACAGATGGAGGAAATAGGTCAAGAGCCAACTAGAAGTGAAAAATGGTGGGATTATGCTTTCAGTTCCCAAAATTTATTGTTAATGGTGTTATTAGTCCAGTTTCTTCATGTCTGAAATACTGCTGTGAGAGAAATGGAAAGAGGGAGTAAGGGGAAGAGAGACAGGGACAGAGAAGAGAAAGAGAGAGAGGGGAGACAAAAAGAAAAGGAAGAATGGAAGTAAAAATGAAACTTCTCCAGTTTAGATGCACAAAGATTCAGATTAAGCACTTTGCTTATGCTATTTTTGAGGGTCTATAACTATATTGATTGGGACTGTAGACATTTGGCAGGAGGTTATAGGAAGGGGGAGAAAAGATTGAGGCATGCACTTACTATTAGGATAAAAAAAGCAAACCTGCCTTACCTTATAGTCTGCCCAGACCTAATACCCTTGTTTTTTATATTTGATCTTTAGTAATGTAGACATAAAGCTGAAGGGATCTCAGATATCACCTAATGTACACCTATCATTTCTATAAAGAAACTTAGTATCAGGAATGTTAAATAACTTGTCCAAGGTCACATACATCTTTATTATTAAAGGTAGGATTTGAATTCATGCTCTCTGACCTAGGAAATCAGTGTTCATTCCACTATATCACACAATTTTCATAGCATTATGATGAAAAGGGGAAAAAAACTCAAACTCCAGTTACCATGCTGAAGAGTACCAAAAATATGTGCACAAAGAAATATCATCTAGTGGAAGGAATTGTTCCATCCTCAGGACCTAGATTATTTTATTTCTACCTCTCTCATAGGGTGTCTGTATATATAGGTCTAATCTCTCCTACTGGGTGATAAGCTCTTTGCCTTAGCACAGAAGAGAACATGTTATGCATAAGCAACAAACTTCGAGGAATGAGTCATAGAGAACAAATTGTGTATAAAACTTTGGGAAATATGCTGTGAGACACACTTCTGCTGCTGCATGGAAATGGCCCAATGGAAGGACGATATTATTTTCAGATTGCTATCATTTATCTCAAATGAGATAACATTTATAAAGTACTAGGCAAACTTCAAGCTTGATAAAAGTTGTTTTTTTAATCTTTGGGAAATACTAAGAATATCTGAATTTTCTCTATTCAAAAAATTAAGAGATTTGAGAGTTGGAAGAGTTCAGGAATCACCAGTATAATATACTGAGTGTTTTAAATTGTTTTAGAAAAAGCCAAAACTTTAAATACATTTTTTGTAATATTTGACATTAATATATTCTTTAAAAACCTCTTTCAGCAAGCAGTGTTGTATAACAAACATTTATAATCCAGGAACTCTGACTTTTAATGTTAGCTCTAATATTTACCTGTTACATGACATTAGGCAAGTCATTTAACTTTTCTGTGCCTCAACTTCTTCATCTGTAAAATGGGGATAATGACAGGCTCTGATTTAATGCCCCTCTAAGATCAACTGTGAGATTTAGGTCAAGTGAAATTTATAACTTAGAAAGTTCAAAATGTTTATCTCTCTGTCTCTCTGTCTTTCTCTGTCTCTCTATCTCCTTCTCTCTCTCTCTCTGCCCCTCTCTGTGTCTTTCTGTCTTTCTCTGTCTCTCTCTCTCCCTCTCTCTCTCTCTCCTGTTTCCATGTTAGGGAACCTCATTTTTCCATAAGCAGCCCATTGACACACTGCCCCCTGCTCCAGATTTGCAGGGTCAAAGCTCAAATGAATAAGGAAACCTAGATTGGATCTTCTGAGTATATCAATTTATTAAACAATGCATGTGAATTGCCCATCAAACAGGGACCAAACCCCTTCAGGGTTGGACCCTGAATACAGGGAGAGGAAGACTTTTAAACATTAAAATCAATTAATCAAATAAGTCTAATTAAGTAAAAGGAAACAATACAACATCAAGTAATCTAATTTTGAACTGGAGGAAAGATTAGGGACTTCCCAAGTTGGGAAGGGGAAGAGTGAATAGGTGCAATTCCCTGAAATCAGAAAAGGAGGTGTGTCCCTTCCCCAAGTGTCTGGAGACAAAGGATCATGAAAACAAGAACTGATTGCTCATTATGGGTCTAGCTTTCACATAAGACATATGAGTTGCTTGAGATGTACAATTGAGAGAAAACTCCTTGCATTAGTCTTTGGACCTGAGTGAGTTTCTGGTCAGCATAAACTAGATCCTTAGTTAATGGTCTCTAAACAGAAGGGAAGGTAAATTTCTGGGGGCGGAGCGAAGATGGCATAGAAAAGACATTAAATTCACAGAGCTCCTGACACAATTACCCCCCCAAAAAATCAAACAAACCCTGGAGCATTAAAACCCACAAAAAGATGGTCTAAGATTATTTTCCAGCCAAGGACAGATTGGGGGGGGGGGCATGCTGGACTGTGAGAAGAGTTTAACCTTGAAATCTTTCAGAGGAAAAAAGGGGACTTCAATGAAAAAGAGGACTTTCAGGCATTTGTGATGAAAAGACCTGAACTGCAATGAAAATTTGACTTTCAAATACAAGGCCCTAGAGAAGCATAAAAAGGTAAACAGGAAAAAGAAATCATGAGCAACATTAAAAGATTAAATTTTTTATGCTCCTACATGGGAAGATAATACTTCTAACTCATAAGAACTTTCTCAGTATTAGGGTAGCTGAAAGGAATACACTTAGAGAACACAGGTCTGAAATAAATATGAAGGGATGGTATCTTTAAAGGATTTATTTTTTGTTTATACTTGTTTTTTGTGAGGCAGACAGGGTGAGGTAGCTTATGTCTGGGCCCAGATTTGAGCTTGGGGCCTCCTGGGTCCAGGAATGGTGCTTTTTTGACTGTGCCACCTAGCTAACCCATAATAACATCTTTAAAATAGGGTTGAAGGGTAGGAGGAATGCACTGGGAGAGGGGAAAAGGGAGAGGTGGACTGGGGAGAGGTAGCTCACATGAAGGAAACAAGAAAAACTTAAGGAGGGGAGGGAGAGAGGGGGAAAGAGTGGAGGAGTGAGTGAACCTTACTATCATCAGAACTGGCTCAAAGAGGGAGTGACATACATACTCAAGTGGGCATAGTAATATATTTTGCCCTGAGGAAAAGTGGAGGGGAAGGAAATAAGGGGCGGGGGGAAGGAAGGGCAGATTCGGGGAGGGAGCAGTAAACAGCAAAACATTTTCGAGGAAGGTAAAGATGTTCTGCCTAACTGCACATGTATGACATATATTGAATTGCTTGATTTCATAGGGAAGGTTAAGGAAGGAGGGAAGAAGAAAATTTTGAACACTGAATTAGCTCAAAGATCTTAATCTCATCAGAGCTGGCTCAGTGAGGGAATAACATACATACCCAATTGGGAGGAGTGATCTATTTAAGCCTGCAGGAAAGTAGGAGGGGAAGAGAATAAGAAGGGAGGGCAGAGAAGGGGAGGGGGCAGTCAGAAGCAAAACACTTTTGAAGAGGAATAAGGTAAAAGAAGATAGAAAATAGAGTAAATATCATGGGAAGGGATTAGGATGGAGGGAAATAGTTATGATGATTGATTATAATGGTGAAATATATGGTACTTACTTTGCTGGGCTATTGTGAATAAAAATTCTTTGTCAAGTGTAAGGTACTATATAAAAGTTATGATGAACAGGATGTTATCAGAAAAACCTGGAAAGACCTACATGAACTGAAGCACAGTGAAATATACTGTATATGGACAGCTAGATGGCACAGTAGATAAAGCAATGGCCTCAGTCACTTGACACTTACTAGCTGTGTGACCCTGGGTATGTCACTCAACCCTCATTGCCCTGCAAAAAAAAAAAGAAAAAAGAAAAAAAAAGAAATGTATTGTATACAAAATAACAGCAATAGTGTAAGATGATCTGCTGGGAAGTACTTGGCTATTTTCAGCAATGCAATGATCCAATATAACTCTGAAGGACTTATGAAAATTGCAATCCATCTACAGAGAAAGAACTGATGGTTTCTGAAAACAGATTGAAGCATATTTTTTTGACAGTTTCTTAATCATAATTTTTTTCTTATCTGTTTTTTCTCACAACCTAGCTAATGTTGAGATGTTTTCCATGACTATTCATGTATAACTTGTGTAATTTAAAATTCTAAATGTAGGTCCTAATCTGTTCCCCCAGTTTGGGGGGAAACTGACTAAAATCACTGATAAAATGAGTTCAAGTTTTTAAGGGTGAAAGATAGTAAAAAAAGAGAAAGATTGAGAACAGAATTCCTGCAACCTGGCAATCCTATCTTTCCTCAACTCCTCTGTTTTCCTCTGCTGCCAGCGCCACCATGGTGAAGGCAGGAACCCAAAAGACAGTGCTCTCTGTGCAGGCTCTCCAACCTCCTTCCTGTCCCCTCCCAGAAATGGGATGTTCTTCAAGCTGGTTGGTTGACTGGGCCAGAAGTTCAAAGTTTTTTTAGATTCTGAGAACCATGCTTTCTTAAGTACTCTCAAGTACCAGCCAGATGTGCTTAGAATCTAGTAAACTACTAATCCAGTCAAATCAGCTAGTAATCCACTCAGGTGGACTCCTGAGTATCTGCCAAATCTTACCTATCACATTCCATTATCTTGACAAACTTATATTAAAATGCTTGAATTTGGGGTGGGGGGGGGGAGGGTGCGGTTAGGGGAGGAGAAGCTAAAGAGGAAGAGAAGTTGGAACACAAAGTTTTAAAAAATTGATGTAAAAATTTGTTTTTACATGTAATTTGGAAAATAAAATTCTAAACAGAAAAAAAAATAAACAGCAGGGAGAGGTGGTCCAGTTTCCCAAATGTGTAGGGCTAGGTTCAAACAATACAATATGGTTTTCTCCAAACTCCTTCAATTAAATGAAGTTGTCTCATTAGATAGAAGTTAGACTAGACCCATAGTTGAATAGAAAGGGAACTTAACCAGCTCCAGACTTGAGTGCAAGATGGAGTCAGTCTGATTCACTAAATTCCCACAATTACTCACATGCTGTCCTAATCTCCTCACAGGGGACTCACTATATTGGTGATAGCTTTATTGAAGAAAACCAGTTGAACATAATCTTACTGCAGCTTAGAACTCCCATAATTTAAGGGAACTACCAGCCTTAGCTTCTCCAATAGCAGGGATTACAGGCATGAGCTATCTCACTTGAGCTATAAAAACATAAAGTAATATTCTTAAGAAATCTTTATTTGAAGCAGATATTATTCTACAGACTGTTCATAAGGTAAAGGCTGAGTTACAGAGACTAAATTTTGCATTGAACTTTGAGAAATATACTGTAAGACAAAATTCTGCTGCTGCAGGGAAATAATCTATTAGATTATTTTCAGATCACCTTCATTTATCTCAAATGTGATATCATATGTAAAATTCTGAACAAACCTCAAAGCACTTAAATAGGTTCTGGTTATTATTGTTTTGTTGTTCTCTCGTGCAAAAAACAAGTTCCACATCTGAGGTCAGAGAAAATGATTATAAAATGTAAATTTCAAAAGTCCTCATGGACAAAGCGAGACTTGGGAGGCCACTGTGCCTGATATGGTGAAGCAGTGTTAATTGAAGTTGGAACTCTAACTTAATAACTAAGAGATGCTCTCAACACGGATTCCATGGTAACAAAGTAGTGCCTAGAAACCAGACTTCCCTTGCTTGATGATAAGTGAATCAAAAGCACAGTTTTATGTCTGTGCCATGACGAGCTTAGGGGAGGGAGTCACACTGTCTTTACAGAGGAAACAGAAATTGTATCCCAAGGGGAATCTCAAATATACAATCAACTTCCATAGTAACGCTGCAGGAAATGGATTTAGTTTGCTTGCCAGTGATACCTAATAGGAATTGAATGACCCATGCTATACCCTATCTGAAAAGCTGCTTATTGAGGAAGTAATTCTCTCTGTACCCATCCCTCTGTCTCAGCCCATTCCCATGCCAACACACAATTTTTTTAAATCTATTTGCTTTATTCTACATCTCATGTCATTCTGTCAATTTTGTTGTTTTCAAATTGATTCCTCCTGGATCTTCTGTTATGACAAGAGCATTTTAAATCTCTATACCCAGTTCTGCAGTTTTAATGTCCTTTTCAGAGGCCATTTCATTTTAAAGAAACACTTTTGTTCTCTGTTAGGTCATATTAGAAGTGTTCGACTTTTGATATTTTTATGTGTGCAAAGAAAAAAAAGAACTCATGCTACGTACTTCTTATTCTTATGGTATGCCCATTTATTTGAGAGACTAAAACATAGTGGAGGGTAGATCCAGATTAGACTCAGGAAGACAAAGGGTTAGGTCTTGCTCTGAACCTGCACTATGTTACATAACCATGTGCACATCACTTTAATTCTTGGTGCCCTAAGTTAATTGTTAAGTCTATAAATTACAAAGAAGTTTATCTGTACATCATACTTTATATAATATAATATAATATAGATAATAACAAGGTATTTACTCACTGATACAAAAAAAAGATTATCTAGAGTGCCAGATTATTTTAGAATTTATCTCTTTCAGATGCCTTTCCTTTTACTTTAATGAAAATTTTTATTTATTTTAACTATTCATAAACAGCGATTTAATTAAGTAACTTTTGTTCTAATTCTTAACACCTCCCACATTTTTTCTTGATCTTTTTATTCCTTATTTCCTTTAAGTAGTAGAATAAGATTTGCTTTGAAGTACATTGATATTCAACTTTGAATTCCTAGGACTATCTTAGGTAAATTCAACCTTCTGAGCCTCATTGCTTCATATTTTCTCTGTTCTTTGCAGTCTTACAAATTTAATATTTTTCTCACTAAATATGTAAATTTTGCCTTATCAACTGAATAATTTTATAAAAGCTATTTTCTTATTCCTTTATTTCTCCTTACTTTTATGGGCCATAGTTTTAAATGAGAAGGAAAAAGATAGACATATAATTAGAGAAGACTCCATCAGCTATGATTAGTGTGACATATTTACTAGAAAATATAATGATATAGTCTCTCTGTATACATTATTATATAGATATTTATTAGATTATTTTATTTGATTATTTTTTTCTTTATTTTATTGTTGCTATTATCTGTTACACAAAAACTTAGATCAAGGTCCACCCATCCCTGTTACACACACACACACACACACACACACACACACATACACACCCCTCTCCTGCCCCACCCCCCCATTCTCCAAAAAAAGAGCTCAGGATAGCCTTGGGAATTATTAAGGAGGTTTTTCCTAGTTCCTGCTCTAAGGAAACTTAAGGGAAAGCTAAGTCATACCATTTGGTAACATTAGAGGATGCTATATAACAGTACATGACAAAGTGAGTTTAGCTGCCAAAATGTGTGATTTCACATTAAGATGTGTAGACAGTGAAGTAAGAAATGATCCTAGTCTATGTTATAGATGTTAGTGGACAAAAGAGGCTTTAACTGGACCTTAAAGAATGAATGGATTTGTGATGGACAGAGAAGAGAAGAGGGGAAAAAGGGAAAAGTAAAAGTACAGAATGACTAATCTTAACATATGTTGTCATGGCACTAGGATACCACCCACTTAATTTAGAGTGAAGTATATAATCCTATAGACACACTGGAAGGAAGTTTCTATTATTGCTTTTGTAATACTAGAAGGAAAAGATATACCAACAGACACACATCCAAATATTGCTGAAATTCAAACAGTATATGCAGCCCTAAAATTTAAACCTTAAATGTAAAAACAAATACACTTCTGTAGCTCATGAATGTATGAAAATTCAGCTAATAAGCAAAGAACATAAATTATGCATTGAAGTTTCCTTCTGTTTCTCTTTAAGAAGTGAATCATCCTACATTGGTTTCACATTATTACTAAAATGTAAGATTCTTTAAGGGCAGAAACTGTTTTTTTTTCCCTTTCTTTGTAGACCCAGTATTTAATAGAGTAGCAGGCATATAGTAAGCATTTAATAAGTGTTTGCTTATTGATTGAGATACAATTTTTTTTGAGAAACAATCAGGTGGTAACACAATAATTTGGCAGACATCCCAACTCAATCCTTAGCTCAAGATTTAGCTCAAGCACAATACTTCTATTAAGATTCTTGAAATCATCACAGTCAGAAATGATTCCTCCTCAATTCAGTTGTTTAATATATATATTTATATTTATACATAGTATATCTGTTTATCCCTAGTAACTACCACAGTGCTTTGCAAAATGTATACACTTGGGGGAGACTAGGTGATGCAGTGGATAAAGCACCGGCCCTGGATTCAGGAGTACCTGAGTTCAAATCCGGCCTCAGACACTTGACACTTACTAGCTGTGTGACTCTGGGCAAGTCACTTAACCCCCATTGCCCCTCAAAAAAAAAAACCCAAAAAGCAAAACAAAACCAAAATGTATGCACTTAAAATTTTGTTCAATTAAATTAATTCAATGTTCTCATTGTCTACACATTTATATTCCACTAAATGTAAACTAGTTTGTATTGATTTTTGTACATTTTTTAACTTCTCAACTGACTTATAAGTTCCTGGAGATCTCTTTGTTTCTTGTATTTCCCTTTCTTCCACACTTCCCAACACAATGTTTTATTGATAGTAAGACTCCAGTACATATTTGTTTAATAAATAACATGTTATTTTGGTGTATTTTTTTCTATTTTAGCACATTCAAGATAAATTTGACTTTTGGTATTTAACACCAAAGTTACCCAAGCTATACTTTATAAGAATTTAACATTTTGCAAGTTCAGATTTTTTCTAGAGGATTTTGTATATTTCTATTTTTTCATACTCTACCTTGTATTATGTTTAAGTGATGACATATTCCATCAAATAAACATTTATTGAGTAAAATATTAACTATTGCCAGGAATTATATGGTATTGGGGTATTAAAGGCAAAAAATAAACAGTAACCGACCTCTTACATTCTAATGGGAAGATAGCAAGTAAGAACTGACAGGTAACCTAGGAGGTAAAAGCACTCTAGAGACCAAGAAATGCTTCATGTAGAACATAACACTTAAACATCAGAGCAATAGTCTTCCAGGCATGGAGGGCAACTAGTGCAAAGACATATACATGTGAGATGGGGTCCTTTCTTTAAGAAACAGAAAGTAGGCCAGTATGTTTGGACCATAGAGTGTATGGCAGAGAACAATATATAAGAAGAAAAAAAAATAGGAAGGAGAAAGTTGTTTTTTAAATAAAAGTATTTTATTATTTTCCAGTTACATGTAGAGTTACATTTCAACATTTGTTTACATAAGAATTCCAATTTCAAATTTTTCTCCCTCCCCCACACCCAGACAGCAGGCAATCTGATATAGGTTATATCTATCTATCTATCTATCCATCCATCCATCTATCTATCTATCTATCTATCTATCTATCTACATACATACATACATATATGCATATACACACATACATATACATAACATTAAACATGTTTCTGCATCAGTCATGCTATAAGAGAAGAATCAGAGCTATAAGGAAAGACCTTAAAATAGAAAAACAACAGCACCAAAAACAAAAAAAAATAGTATGGTTCAATCAGCATCCATATTCCATAGTTCTCTTTTTTTGCTGGATTTGGAGAGCCTTTTCCATCATGAGTCCCCTGGAACTTTCTTGTACCATTGTATAGGTGAGAAGGATCCAGTCTATCACAGTATATCAACACATAATTTTGATGATACTATGTATAATGTTCTGGTTCTGTTCATTTCACTCATCATCAGTTCATGCAAGTCCTTCCAGGTTTCTCTGAACTTCCCCTGTTCATTGTTTCTCACAGCACAATAGAATTCCATTACATTCATATTTCACAACTTGTTCAGCCATTCCCCAACTTATGGGCAACCCCTCAATTTCCAATTCCTTGCTGCCACAAAAAGAACTGCTATAAATATTTTTGAACATGTGGGTCCTTTTTGCTTTTCTATGATTTCCTTGGGAAAAAGACCCAAAAGTGTTATTGCTGGGTCAAAGGGTATGCACAGCTTTTGGGCATAATTCCAAATTTCTCTCCAGAATGGTTGGATCAGTTCACAGCTCCACCAACAATGCATTAGTGTTCCAATTTTTCCATAGCTTCTCCAACATTTATTATTTTACTTTTTTGTCATATAAGCCAATCTGATAGGTGTCAGGTGGTACCTCAGAGTTGTTTTAATTTGCATCTCTCTAATCAATAGTGATTTAGGGCATTTTTTCATATGAGAATAGATAGCTTTGGTTTCTTCATCAGAAAACTGCCTGTTCATATCCTTTGACCATTTCTCAATTGGGGAATGACTTGGATTCTTATAATTTTGATTTAGTTCCTCATATTTTCTAGAAATGAGGCCTTTATCAGAAGTACTGGCCATAAAAATTGTTTCCCAGCTTTCTGCATCCCTTCTAATTGGGATGTGTTGCTTCTGTTTGTACAAAAACTTTGAAATTTAATGTACTCAAAATCATCCATTTTGCATTTCATAATAGTCTCTATCTCTTCTTTGGTCATAAACTGTTCTCCTTTCCAAAGATCTGAAAGGTAGACTATTCCTTCCTCTCCTAGTTTACCTATGGTATCACCTCTTATGTCTAAATCATGGACATAAGAGAGAAAGTTTTTTTAATATGTAAATGTGAAATAGAGGAGCTTAGGGAGGCATGGGACTTTATTGAATTGGGGTAGGACACATGATTAAAGCTGAACTTTAAGAAATCATTTTGTTGGCTGAATGGAGCATAGATCGAAAATGGGAGAGACAAGGAAGGAAGACCAATTAAGAGGATATTTTAGTCATTTAATCAGGAAGTAATGAAGGCTGGAATTAGGCATGTGCCAGAAATGCTGAGGAGATAGAAATGAAAAGATGTGGAAACTAATTAGATATGTGGGTTTAGTGATTCAAGAATTACACTGAACTTACATATCTTGGTGACTGGAAGGATGGAGACATGCTTAAGGATGGTGCTCAATTAATTTTTGATTGATTTAATATGTCAATATAATGTTTTAGAGAAAAGAAAATGAATTGTTGTGTCTCTCTTAGTTGAAAATTCCTAGAGGTTAAGGTATGTCATTTGATATCTTTTTATTTCACAAGGTTACAATAGTGCCTTGTGTGTAGTAGGCATTTAATTAATTTTTTGTTGAATTGAATTGCCTCCCTCTAAAATCCCCATTGGAATTATCACAAAATAGGGAAAGTTAAACTCTTTAGATCAGATGTTTGGTGTAATCATTCTAAGTAGGTCAATTTCTACATGCTGCCTGTAGCTCATATTAAAACACTTGTGATTTGAGATTAAAGAGTATCATGCAGTCTTGCTTTTCTTCTCCTTGAAAAATAAATGCAGTTCTCAGGTAAAATTAAATTTTGGGAAAGAGAAAAAAGGAGTGGAATGAAGGCCAGGACCTGGGTGAACTCTCCCAACATTCCCCCTCTAAACAACTTTCAAATAATACCACAAATCAAATTGTGAAGCAATAGAGATGGGAAAAAGTCAGAGGGGGACAAATATCCAACCTATAACAACTGAAGAGAACCACAGGAGAGGTATGCAAGCCCAACATGATCCAAGGACCAGAGTGACAAGAACACTAGCATTGGGCTTCTGAGGCAGCAACAACAGCAGCAGAGCAGCAGCTTTGGGAGCTCTTAATCCAGCAGCAAGGGAGCAGGAC
The DNA here is from genome assembly GCF_019393635.1 of Dromiciops gliroides. Lineage (NCBI taxonomy): Eukaryota > Metazoa > Chordata > Mammalia > Microbiotheria > Microbiotheriidae > Dromiciops > Dromiciops gliroides. The sequence continues at coordinate 195,800,907 of NC_057861.1, forward strand.
AACTGGTCAGAAAAAAATCACAGGTGATCTGTCACTGGCGATGAGTGCAACTGGTGCTCATTGGCAACTCTATTCCCTATAATCAGTTCTGGATTGCAGTTCCAGGGCCAAGAGGAGCAATAATACTTGTGGGTGAAAGGGAACAGGGGATATTTTTGGGTAAAGACTAGATCATGGACCAGGGGAGCAGTGACTACACCTCTCTCAGGGTCACACCAACTTGGAGGTAATGAAAACTTGTAGAATCACAGAACTAGCACTGAAAACAGCAACACAAAAAAGTCTGAAGCTTAACACAGTGCTTCCTAACCCCCAGGTGGCCATTAGGGTGAACATTAAGTTCAAAGTGAAGCAATGAGTTTATAAAATGAACAAAAAACAAACAAGCAAAAATAACTTGATAATAAAAAGCTACTACAATGGTAGGAAAGACCATGACATAAACTTAGAAGACAAAAACATAATCACAGCTACAGGCAAAGCCTCCAAAAAAAAAGCTAACTAAATATAAGACCAGCAAGAATTCCTAAAAGGATTAAAGAGATGAGTGGTAGAGGGGAAATTTGAGAAAAGAAAAGAAATGAGATTGATGCAAACAAATTATGAAAAGAAAATTATCAGCTTGGTAAAAAGAGGCACCAAAATACCAATGAAAATAACACATTAGAAAAACAGAATTGGCTTTATGGTTTAAAAAAAAAAGATGGAAATTCAATGAAGAAAAGAACTCCCTTAAAAGCAGAATAGGATGAATGAAAAAGGAAATACAAAAATTCCCTGAAGAAAAGATTTCCAAATAGGCCAGATGCAAAAAGAGGTACAAAATCTGACTGAGGAAAATAATTCATTAAAAATTAGAACTGGGCAAGTAGAAGCTAATGACTCCATGAAACATTAAGAAATCATAAAATGACTGAAAAATTTGGCTACTGTGATCCAAGACAATTTGAAAGGATTCATGCTGAAAAATGCTATCTACCTCCTGAAAGAGAACTGATGAACTTTGAGTGCAAACTGAAAAATAATTTTCTCATTCGTTTTGCTTTGTTTTATATGATTAATTTAGAAATGTATTTTGCATTTATTTCACATGTATAATTGATATCATAGTTTGACTCCTCAGTGGATAGAGGAGGGGTAGAAACAGAGAAAGAATCTAGAACTCAAAATTTAGAAGGAAAATAATTTTTAAATAAATATATAATATAATTTTTAAAGGAAGGGAAATAAGTAAAAGGGCACAAAAATTATAACAGCTAACAATATTTAAATAATATTTACTATCTGCTAGTCACTGCATGAAGTACTTTACAATTCATCCTCAAAACAATCCTTGGAGATAGGTGCTATTAATATTCCCATTCAACAGATGAGAAAACTCAGGCAAACAGTCCTTAAGTGATTTGTCCAGAATCACATGGCTAGTTAAGTGTCAGAAGGCAGATTTTAAATCAGTTCTTCCTGACTTCAGTCCCAGTATTCTATCTATTGTGCCAACTTGGTTGCCACACAATAGAGGGCTCTCCATAGAAAATGTTCAAGTAATAAAGAACAGTAGAAAAAAGAGAGAACTATTTAACTCTTATTTTGCTCCTATTTGTTATGACAAGGAAAACAGTCTTTTGACCAGACAGACTGGAATGGATTGAAATCCAAGATCATTGAGAAGATAATTATAACACCTAAATGTCTTTAATGATCTATGGTCCCCAGATATATATGAGCTAAAGGCCAGGCTGCCAAAAGCACTAGTGGATAGGATTGCTGAGCTGCTCTCAATGCCTTTTGAAAAAATCCTGGAGGGCAGGAAAAATAACTATATCCAGGTGGGTTATTTTTCCAATTATCATCCAATCAATTAATAAATAGATAAATATAATTGAATGAATGAATAAAATATAAATTTTTATATTTTAGAGATGAAAAAGATATTCAAAATGATTTCATTCTATTCCATTTTTATTTCTTTTAGGTACATTTTTTATAAAATAACCTATTTCTTTGCTTGTTTGTTTTTCCAAGGATGTATTACTTATCCCTCCAACTAGCCCCATCTAATTTAAACAATTTGTAAAAGAAAAAACAACATAGAATCATCATAGGAAATCTTGAAACCTTTACAAAACAAATGTCTGGTGCTCCTTTGGTGATGACCAGAAATTTATTTTTGTATTTTCTGTACATAATTTCTCTAATAAGATATCGGTGGTGTGTTTTGTCTCCAGTTTTCTGGAGAAACACTTTATCATTACCTCTTTTATAGATGTAGACTCTCAAAATTTTTGTTCTCAATGTTATCATACAAATTGTTATGATTCTGCTCACTTAACTCTGTATCACTTAAGAGATCTTCCCAGGTTTTTATTGTAAATTTCATTTCTTATGGTTCAACAATATTCATCAAATTTATATACCACAATTTGTTTAGTCAGTCCCCAAAGGTGGTCACCACCTTAATTCCTGGTTTGTTTGGGGGTTTTTGTTTGTTTGTTTGTTTTTGGCTACTATGAAAAGAGCACTTATAAATATAGGTTCTTTGCTTGTTTTATTGATTGGTTTGGGATATGGGTCCATAAGTGGTATTGCTGGGTCAAAAGTTATGCACCATTTAATGACTTTTAGCCATTCCCTCATTTTCTTTCTTTCTTTCTTTCTTTCTTTCTTTCTTTCTTTCTTTCTTTCTTTCTTTCTTCCTTCCTTCCTTCCTTCCTTCCTTCCTTCCTTCCTTCCTTCCTTCCTTCCTTCCTTCCTTCCTTCCTTCCTTCCTTCCTTCCTTTCTTTCTTTCTTTCTTTCTTTCTTTCTTTCTTTCTTTCTTTCTTTCTTTCTTTCTTTCTTTCTTTCTTTCTTTCTTTCTTTCTTTCTTTCTTTCTTTCTTTCTTTTTGCAGGGCAATGAGAGTTAAGTGATTTGCCCAGGGTCACACAGCTAGTAATTCTCAAGTATCTAAAACTGGATTTGAACTCAAGTCCTCCTGAATCCAGGGCCGGTGCTTTATCCACTACACCACCTATCTGCCCCCATCAGCCCCTCATTTTATAAATAGAACTGAAGCCCACAGAGGTTACATGCTTTGCTCAAAGTTGCACAGGTGTTTTTGTTGATCCTTCATTTTTGAAAAGGAACAAGTTTGGGCTGCAGCTAGGTGGTGCAGTGGAGAAAGCACCATCCCTGGATTTAGGAGGACTTGAATTCAAATCCAGCCTCAGACACTTGACATTAACTAGCTGTGTGACCCTGGGCAATCCACTTAACCCCCATTGCCCCACCAAAAAGAAAAAGAAAAGAAAAAGAAAAGGACCAAGTCTGGTCCTCTTTCCACTATACCACAGTGACTCTATAGGACCTTCAATTATAGGCTACTGGTCTTAATTTCACCTTATGCCAAAATTTTAGAATGTATTATTGTAGGAATTTTTTAGTGTCAAAAATTATGAAGATCCAATTCATACCAGACTAACATTATTCAAATTTTTGAGAATGCTTCTTTTTTTTGTTAAGATGCTGTGCTTCATTAAAAGTAATTAATAAATGAAAATGTTATATAAAGGTTAGAATATCATGTTACTAAAGTATATGTTTAGCCAAATTCTTTCCATGGTTAACACCTTTCTTCAAAGTCTAGGAACTCATTTAAATTAGTGTTATAACTAAAACTATCAACGAGATATTTGGTGAATTTGCTACATGCTTTTCTGATATGTGTAACCCTTATTTTATCTACAAATTATGAAATTTTAGCATGCCCTATGTTTAGTTTAGAAAAAGGGAATATAATAGAATTCAATTAGCAAAATATTTAAATCTTTCATGTTATCCTTGTAGACAAAATGGACAAATGAAAAGTAGATGAATTAGTTGGATTAAAATTAGTTGGAATACAAATTGCCTGGAAACAAAGATTAATTCAATGTCAACTTGAAGGAGATCCTTTATTAGAGTTTTCTACCATAGTGCATCTGGCTCTGTTTAGGTTTATCAGTGACTTGGATAATGATGGCATGTCTACCAAACTGACATGCCATGAAACTGAGAAGGATAGCTAACATTTTACTGACACAATTAGGAGAGCCAAAAGGATCTCTAAAGTTTAGAATGGTGACCAAAATCTAGTAAATTTTAATTTAAGGGTAATATGTATTAAATCATACATATGTGTGGCTTTTAGCAAATTTCCAGATAAATGTAGGCCATAAGTATGCTTGAGGAACAAAAAGAAAGAAAGGAAGGAAGGAAGGAAGGAAGGAAGGAAGGAAGGAAGGAAGGAAGGAAGCAAGCAAGCAAGAAAAGAAAAGAAAAAAAGAACAATCTATTTACATCTCAGTTTACCTTAAAAGTGAAAAAGGTAATATTTGTATATATATATCACTCTATACATGTAGGGTATTATGGTAACATTGTGATATTCCAATTTTTAGTGCTCTTTAAAAAGCAGGAGATATATCTAGGATGTCCTCTGTGCCACCCACATGGAATATTAATATTTAAGCATTTAATAAATTATTTTAGGTAATAATTATTTTATCACTGAGTTTAGATACATAATGGTTTCAGTTGACTTTTCAAGTCATCATTATTCTCATTTTTTTAATGGCACAAATGAATTTGACATAACTTGGTTTCACTTTCTGGCAAAGCTCAGAAGAGTCCTCTATGTCACAAATAGGTGTAACTTATTTTTGCACATTAAATTTAAAATGTTTGGATAAAAGATTCTCAGTAAAAGAGAATCTCAGTTATTCATATATTCTTTCAAGCTCTGAGGTCTGGGAACTTAAAAAATAATGAAAGGGTATTCATTTCTTTAATCAGATTCCATTTTGCTAATGGTATTATGCAGCGTCTTTATAAAAATCTATGGATTAAAGTAATTTGGCATGCATGTTCATTATAAGGACAATCACTGAGACTGGTTTTCTGTTCAAACAGAGGTTGTTTCATGTTCATGAAGATGCTTTATGCACTTTTATCTCCCCCCAAAATTAGAAGCAACAATCAATAACCTTTTGGCAGTGCCTGAAACAGTTATAACAGTTTAATGAGCATAGGTGCCTGCTTCTTTTTATTATGCCTTTTTCCCTTTAAATGAAATGTATGGTGCACATGTACAGGTCACTTGGAAGAGTGATTAATGTCAGTTACCAAGGTAACCAGGAGCACTTTAGCAAGCTTATTCTGATCTATTCAGTAACAGAACTTTGCTTCGCTGATGAGGTTTCACAATCCAAAGTATAAATGGCAGCTTCAAAAGGAATAATTATTAAAATATTTATTTTTTTAAATTTCAGGGGAAATCAAGTTTAATTGTTCCAAATATATTATGCTAAAGCCTAATTAAATTTAAGAGTTTTCCAAGAAGTTCTGACTCCTGTAAAAAACAAATTCAATTATTATGGGGACCTATACTGCTTTAAAAGCAAGCTGTATGAAACATAACTTTCCTATCTCTTTAGATGCATATTTACAAAAGGTAAAAAGGAATGAGGAGCAGAAACCTAGAAAGAGTCTATATTTCCAATATTCAGTACACTAAACAGCATGGGTCAGGAAGTTCTGCCACCTTGGACAAAATAAAATCACATAACCATCAGAAATTATGGACCTCTTGCCTTGGGTGAGGAATGGTTTCTAGAGAAGTTCAGAACATAGGCAAGAAGGCTATAGCAGGCAAACCTCCATTTTTCTTTAAGTAAGTATCATTAAGAACATGATTAAATATAGCTGGAAGATGTTAGCCCTCCCTCTGAAAAAGTATAAAGGTTTGTTAAGATTAACTGACTCAGATGCAACTGCCAGGAGCTGCAAATGGAATTTTAAATAGAGAGCCTACAATTTCATAAACAACTCTAAGGGGGCAGATAGAAAGGGAAGGGTCACTTCAGGCTTAAAACCAGGGAAAAGGAAAATAGCAAATGATATTAGAAAGAAATAATGGGAAGCTGACTATCTCAAAATGCCTAAGTGAATTTTCCTTAATTTGGTATCTTATTTCCTGAAAACTTTCTAGTTCAAATGCATATTCATATTTATGCTGATGTTGTAACAAATACTTAATTTTGTTTAGAAATTTAGTGATTGGGTCTGGAGTCATAAGCAACCAAGGCAAAAAAAAGCCTTCCATCTTGTGGGCAAAAATGACTAACAGCACAACCCCATAGTGGTGGCCATACACAATCTTGATGATCCAATGATGTTTTTATTGAGTCTATATTTTACTGGTATAGGAAACTCCCTCTACCAATATAGATCAGTACATACTCTGTGACTTTTAGTGTTTAGTTTAGGCCCATGCAAGGTTAAGTGACGGATCTAAGGTCACTCAGCCAGGATGTGTCAGAGATGAGATTTTAACTCAGGGTTGCCACCACATTATCTCTCAGAGACATTGTGCTAAAGAGACTTCCTCAAAAAAAAAAAAAAACCAGCCTATTTCAGTGATAAGTGATATTAAAGGAAAGATGAGAAAAGTGAATAACATTTTCTCTTTGCCTTCGATATACATTATTTTAATACAAAATTTTGATTTTTGTCCCTGAAAATTGAATGTTTCACAAAAATGTAATTTAATGTCCTCCCACAGAAGTTTCAATGAACTAATATAGCACCCAATATTTTTAATAGAAATTAAGTGAAAATATCTTCAGGTTATATCTGTTTTCTCTTTACTTTGTTAGTATATTTTTTAAAAAATAGATTTTATTGGAAAAGTGAGCACAAAACTTCGGCAGGTTACATGTCAATATAAAAGCCTAGTAGTATGACTAGGCAGTTTAGAGGTGTTTTCTGGGTTTACCTTTATTTTGTGCCTTTTTCCCACCTCCTTATCAATGTGGGACAACAGAGGGTATTTGGGAATTGAGAATTGAAAGAATCTAAACTCCAAATATTTTTTAAAGCAACTTTTGGGTGAATAGCCCCTGTAGGGAGGGTAATTAAGCATCTCATAGCCTTCTGTGATTAAAATTAACAGATATACAAAGTATCCACCATAAACTAGACTATAATCTATGACAAAATGACTGAAACCCTTCAATTAGGAAATCTAGGTCAGTGAAAAAATTAAGTAAAGATAGCTTGCTGGTATTCTATATTGGCAGTTTTGGCAGAGAATGTCTTACTGGAGATAAAATGCCTCTTCCCAAGATTCTTAAAAGAAAGGAATGGAATTTCTTAAAGAGTCAGGTGTGGTTGGGATGGGGAAGCTAGGAAGGTATTTTATGGTATGTCCCTATAATATGCACTCTGGCCACCTGTGTTCCTTATGTCTATACCTCTCTGCAACATGTTCCTTACCTGTGTTTATTCTTAGCACTGATTGTGTTATGGATTTGTAGAATAGTATAACCCTGGTTTATGAAGGTTTTATTGCTTTATTTCTTGCTATGCTACTTCATTAAATACCTTTGCCTTGAATGAATTGTGTATTCTGGCTGACTATTAAAAGTAATCACATCAGTGGAGACATGTCATGCAGGATTTTACAATGACTGCAAAACTACAAGTCATTTAAATATATGAAAGCTTTATCTGGAGAATACAAACTGAAAGTTATAGGTTGTCCCTGGGTGCTACATAATTATTAGTTGTTAATATCTTAGTATAGACATGAAGCAGAATAATAAGAAAAGATAAAATCTAATAGAAGATAGACAGTACTTTGGACATTCAAATTTATTGACTAGACTGCTTGTGGCTATGCCCATGTCTACATGATGAAAACACTGTTAGATGAAAAGTGAAAAATTTAGCTGAAGAAATGAAATATTTTTTTAATCTGAGTTGACATTTTGTTTTATTGAGCTAACTGAAATAAGCAAGCATTTAATTTGGGTCTATATAATTCTTTTTTTTTTTTGGTGGGGGGGCAATTGGGTTTAAGTGACTTTCCCAAGGTCACACAGGTAGTGAGTGTAAATGTCTGAGGCCAGATTTGAACTCAGGTCCTCCTATCTCCAGAGCCAGTGCTCTATCCACTGCACCATCTAGATGCCTCTGGGGTCTATATAATTCAAAAACAATCCATCAAATAAGGAAAAATACAGCCATACTATTTGGCCACAGATGCTTAAGAAATGGATAATTGAAAGATTTCTAAAAGTAAATTAATAGAACTGTACAAAAATTTTTGATGTGACATAGACACAGCCCAAAGTATTGTGAATATGACAACATCTGAATGAAGATTCAGCATTTCCCTAACTGAACATATTATCTTTCCTGCAATCATCTCCCTACCTATGGTTATGGCTTTACTATAACATGGGCCATAAGTCATGAAGGGGTTTTGATATTTAATAACTCCTTTATATTTGTTTTTAATTTATAATACCATAGCATCATATGTAGTATATATATATATATGTATATGAGTGTGTATCATATATATATATATATATATGATACACATATATGGATACACACATATAGGATATACACACAGACACAGACATATATATATATATGATATACACATAAGGGAAATAAAGAAAAATAATTTAAAATTATATTTAAACATCAGCTCCCTTTGTGACTTTTGTCCCACCCCATATTTCTGTCAACAGCACCATCTTCTACTCATTCACCCATATTTGAAATCTTAGTGTTCTCTTTGACTCTTCAGACTTACCTTACATCAGTTACTGAATAACTTCATTTTATTTCCTCAACATCTTTCACATCTGCCTCATATGTTCTATTCCTATTAACAACACCCTTATTACTTGTTCCTATTGAGCCCAATTTCTATGATAATTCCTTTATAGGATTTTTGACTTTTCTTTTCTCCCATCTCCTTTGCTCCACTACCATTTTTATGCACATTTAGTCATGTCATTCCTCAGCTAAAACTCTTATGGCACCCTGTTGTTTAGCAAGTAAAGCTCTGATTCTTCTGCCTTCAAGACTCTCTATAATCTGGTACCATTCCACCTTTCACTTTTCTAGCCCTATCTCATATTATTTTTTCACATAATCTATGTACTTGACAAATACTTCTACTCTTCTGAATCCAATACATGCTACATTCTAAAATCCCTATATCTTTTCTCACATTGTCATCTAATACTAAAATATTCTTTGCTTTAAAAGTCCTGAAATTCCCTTCTCCTTGTTGTCTGTTTAATTTATATCTATTGTTTAAAGCTCAACTGTAATTCCAGAACCTCCAGAAAGTCTCCTTTCATCATTCTCCACCATTTCCTTGTTGGTAATTATCTTCTATTTAGGACCTCTCAAAATATTTTATTTTTTACCTCAAAATGCAATTGTTATAACAGTATATATTGGCTATCTATTTTATTATCTTATCATCATTTTATATTATTATTATTATTATATTATTATCTGCTTGTTGGCAATTTCTATGAAAAATTGATCCTATCTTCTATTATTTTATATCCCCCTACATACCTAACACCTAGCATGGTGATGTGAACAACATAGGGACTTGATAAGTGTTATTCATTATTTCAATGACATAGAGAGATTATTCAAGTATATCCACATATTTGAGTAATTCACTGAATCGAGGCATAGATATAAAGTACCAACTATAAATTAATGAGTCTGTGTTTAAAAGTAAAATGAAATGTTGGGATAGAGAGCTAACATGAGTTAGCTAACATGGAAAATAATCTCCATTAACATTTTTTCAATAAGCAATACTTATAGTGAGTGTGGAAAGTGGTAATGACAGGAAGATATTGGCCCTAGATTATCTAGATAATTACCTAAAATCTAAACATCTTAATATATAGACTATTATTTTGAAATACATGTTTTGAGAATCTTTTCTGTGTTTTGTAAACATGGAATCTCTCATTTAAGAAGGATTTTATTCCATTGTTTCAACAATTAAAAACTAATTGGAATGCAAAAATAATGAGTATCATGACATAATCTTGACTATTCCTCCTCAAAAAACACCATCATTAGATAATTTCTGATAATTTAAAAACTTTTATTATAAAATATTTTACACAATTCACCATTAACACCTTCCCATGACAAAAACATAACAAAATCAAAATGTCCTTTAAGGAAGCACACATTGAATATATTTAAAGTGATACAGATTTATTTCCATGACTAAAGAATTCATTCCCTAGATGTGAGACAATCCATGATGAGCTTCTTGGTGTACATATAGTAGACAGAGCCTATAACTGAGTTTATAATTGTGGGAATTTATTTTGATTTGGGGACCCTGCCTTTGGACTGAGATTTAAAAGCCTTAGGCCCTCAGGGGGTTTTTCTGTGTAAGAGGGGCTAGTGCCCCTCCCCCTCCTCTTCAGCTGAGCCAAAAAGCCCTGTGGGCTTTATGGGAAGGCAGCTCAGATAGCTGGGGGAAAAAGCCCAAGCTCCCTCTGTCCTGGGGGGATCTACCCTAGAGATCCCGGGCTCGTGCAGGCCGGTCTCTAGCTCAGCTTGTGTGGAGGTCCCATGCACGCAGCAGGGGGCATGGGCCCCTTGAGCCCCCAACTGGCCGCAGAGCTAGCGTGGCTGGCGGGTGGATTAACTTGACATGTGTGGGGGCACAGGGAGCCCAAGGTTTGAGGGGAGAGAAGGAACATATATACAGGGGAGAAGACAGTGAAAAGAGGAGGATGGAAGTTTAAGAAGACAGTAAGGGAGGATGGACAGATTGGAGATGCTGGAGCACTAGGAGAATGGAAGGAGAGGTCGGTGAGAGAGAAACACAGGGGTTCAGTGTGGCAGTGTAGAGAGGAAAGTTAGATGCAAGGGCTTGGAGTTAGAAGAAAGGAGTGGAGCAGTAAAAGTGAAATGGAAGCTAGAGTGAAGGAGAAAAAGAGTGAAAGTTGGAGAAAGTTGGAGCATATCCTAAGGCAAGAGGCAGCAATGGCCCTTATTATATTGAAAGCAGACAGGTTCTATAATTTGCATTTCTTAACCCTTATCTCTTACATTTATTTTTCTAAATAAATTCTACTTTGATTATTTAATTAAGAGGCTTCTGAACCATTTGCTTATCAATTTGGGAGCTGAGCAGGGTGGAGGAATTTTTAAAAGGGCCATCCTAAGTTAATAGCAGTCAGATAGCCAGTCAGTCAACAGTCCCCAGATTAGTCCACCAGTCGGATTAGTCCCCCCAAATTAGGCCCTATCCTAGCCAGTAAAATATTTTTACATAATCAAAGACTTTTCAGCTTGGTAGAATCTACCAGAGTTTGCAAGACTTTAGTAGAGGCTTTGAGAATGCAGCCTCACCTTTCTGTCAAGAAGAAAAATTAAAAGACTTGTGAACAAATCCTTCTAGACCATTATGTGTATTCTCTAAAGAATTTATGAAATATTGGTAAACATATTTGTTGAGAAGAAATGAATAGATTGTGACCTTGTTCCAACGGTGGGAGTAGCCATACTAATGGTAACACAGAATCCATTGAGATGTTGAATTGTTAAAGTTTCAATAAGGGTTGTATTTAAGAAAAGGATTTCTTCACTATAAGACTATTCATAAAAATGGCATCATGAAAATAATTTTTGCACCCCATACAAGAGTAATACTAAATGACTCCAACAGAAAGTCATTAAACGCCTAGATACTTTTACTTGTATTTTTCTCTGGTCATATGTTGACCATTATTGTTTCTGCTTTTGCTCTCTTCTTTGATTTGTCACAAGTGGTTATCTGTTTACATTCTATTTTTCATTTTGTCTTTGTATTGCCAACATTATTTTAGAGTAGGAACTTAATATTCAGTCAATTAATAGAGTGATGAAATGTTTAATCACTGATATACATTAGATTTCATATTCACATGCTCACTTTATATGTACTTGTTCTCTCTATTCTTCTCAGGCCAGAAATTCAGTGGCCACTCACAGGAAAGATCACATTGCTGATTTGCATAGGAGTTTGGATATACTCTGTATCCAACCTGATGCACTTAGCCCCTCCTTATGCAGCCTGATAGGCTCCTTCTCTGAAGGGGTTTCTGCATTGGTTCTAGAATTACTGTAGTCACCTGATCAGCTTTGCACACTTCAGGTTCAAACTTCGAACCTTAAATGGTCCAGCATCCTCAGTCTCCCTAGTAGCAGAGACCACAATCATACACCACAGTGCCTGGCTTAGGCAGTTAAAATTTTTAATTCAAGTGTAAGGACTCCATTATATTACACCTTATATTTAGCCCATTTTTCTATAATCAGTATCAATCTGGATCCTGATTTTATTATGCAAAATATTGATTACTTGACTTTGTTATGTTATGTTTCATGTCATCTATAAATTTGACAAAAATGTAACTTTTCCTCATCTAAGTCATTGGTATAGTTATTGACCAGAAAATTACCTTGTGTTATCTATGAGCCAGATGGTACAGTGGATAGAGTGCCAGACCTGCAGTCATGAAGACATGAGTTCATATCAGTTCTCTGACAATTGCTAGCTGTGTGACCCTGGGCAAGTCACTTAACTTTTTTTGCCCTGCAAAAAGAAAAACAAAAACAAAAAAAGACTTTATAAAGCTGGTATATTCTCATCATATAAAACATATGTTCTTTGGATAATTCTCATCTGTACACCTTTACTGATTTCTTTTTCTATTGGCTTAAAATAATAATTTATTTACTATTTGCTGTAAGTAGTCTTTCCCCTATTGGTGAGAAGGGAGTGAAACCTTAGATATATAGTTTGGGACTCTCCTTCCTCATAAAGGGATAGTTATCAGGAATGCAGCTTGAACCTAAAAAATTTCCCCTAGACTAACAATATTTAAGGAGGAAAGTTATATAATTCTAGCCTTCTACCCAATGTTTTATCTAAGAGGAGCAAAGTGGCCAGCCTCCATTGTCAACCTCTGGCTTTCTGTTCTTCTATTGATGTAGTCCATCCTTCATCCAAATTTCAATTTTGCTATAATTGAAGTTCTGGTTATTTTTCTGTAATTGAAGCCCTGGTTCAGAAATGCAAATATTTCCAAGAAATCAATTTCCCTTGGAGAAGACAGTTTGAGGACACTCTCCTCAAATCTACACATGCCTTACTTGGACCTTTATCTAGACACTCCCTTGTGAATATATAACCTCTATAAGGCGAATGCACATATCCCATACACTTGCATATTATCTCTTGTGAAATATTTGTTATTTTTCTAAGATATTATTCCTTATACTCTTGATAGTCTCTAATTTATTAGATTTGTGTGGGAAAATGTCTTCATCCCCTTTTATTTTAAGTTTAGAGAACTCAATTAAATCCAGGCAAATATAATCATTTTAGCTCTCATTAAGATGTGTTCCATTCATTATCAAAATCCCAATTATAATAAACTTAAACCACTAGTTCAGAAATGAAAATCTTCCCAAATATTGTTTTTATGAAGGTCCTTCTTTGAGTCAGCACCAGAAATGACAAAACCATTTCTGCCCCTAAGGTCTTCAGTTTCTTGCCCATGGTACCATAACCCTAGAGATGTTCTCCAAGCTTCCTCTTAGCAGTGTTATTTGTTACAACATGAATCAACAAAAGTAGATTGTCAGGCTAAATAAGTCTCAAGAGTCTAGAATAATTTTGAAATGAATCTGAGAAAAACAATAATTTCCAGAATGTTCATTTCAAATCATCCACTTGTACTGGTAACTCTATTAAGGAAATCACCATAATGTGTTTACTTTTTCACTAGCTAGCAGTAGATGCCGTCTCTCTTCATGGTTGTGTGTATCCCCCTCATCAGTTTATGAACCATGGAATGTTTATTTCTCTCAAGTATATCCACTGACATGCTTTAAAAAGGTTAAAAAGTAAAGTTCTCACTTACTGAGGACAGTAATTTCATTCCAAGGTTATATATCCTTCCCAAGCCTTGGCTGAATTGTTTTCACTATTAAAAATTCCAATAAAATAGTTATTCTGATATTATTAAGGGAAAAGAAAAGGTAAATCCAATAAAATTGCATTGGATAAAAGCAATCTCAGCATTTTAATACAACATGGAAATAATGCAATATAATTGTAGCTATACAACTGCAAATTGTTTCTTTTCTCCTGACTGGTTATGGGAAAGTTGGTAATTTCTTGAAATATTTGGTCATCTAAAAGAATATATTTTCTCAATACAAAATATATAAAGAAGATAAAGGGAAAACAAAACAGAGATGGAAGAAAATACAGTACTATGTTCTGCTTTAGAAATTGAATGATAACCAAATGGAGTAATGTATGTTATTTGGTTCAGGGCTCTCACATTCCCTTTCCATTTCTATGGTAATTTATTTCCTCTAATGTCAAAGCTTCCTTCTTATTCTTTATGTGAGATGTTTTTCGGCTTATTTTTTAAAAAGGATCTTTTAAAGGAAATATCTGATCACATTAGGAAAGACATATACTTTCTACACAAATTCAACTACCGAGAAAATGTGGTAACTCGTAAGCTGCTTGAAAGGGATTCAAAACTTGGAAATATAGCTTTTGAGGAGAAAATAAAAGAAGGAAAATTGTAGGGATGCTAACAGACTTTACTGATGCTGATGTAAAGGGAAGTGTTGAATACACATCCAGAATATTGCAAAAATAGGATGCTGATGGAGTCTGTTATTGTCTATACAATCTAAGGAGTGAAGATGGTGATACAGGTGATTAAAAGCAATCACATAGTGGTTATTTCTCTTTGATTTTAAAACGGATGGTTGACCCTCCCTAATTACAGCTTATTTAGGTCAGCCAAAGAAGACTTTGATTTGCCTAAACACACAAGGATAGTAGGGGGAAATGGTCCATGAGGGTTGAAAGTAGGAAACCAACCATATAGTAAATGCTAGCTAAGGATAATCCTTATCACTAAAGTCATTGCAACACACCTATGCGCAGCTACAAGGAAGACAAAGAAGCAAAATGCTTGTTCCCTCACTCAAGGATGAGAAGACCACAGATGGAGAGCTGTGAAGTATTTTGGAAGGCATATCCTCCATTTTCTTCAGTTAAGAACTTAAGGGCAGCTAGATGGTGCAGTGCTTAAAGCACTGGCCCTGGATTCAGGAGTACATGAGTTCAAATCTGGCCTCAGACACTTGACACTTACTAGCTGTGTGACCCTAGGCAAGTCACTTAACCCCCATTGCCTGCAAAAAAAAGAAATTATGAAAAGTAACCTCAATATAGAAAACAATTCATTAAATGTTATATGGATTTGCACCAAAATATATCCAGAGGAGTTCAGAGAAGACAGAAATGGGTACGGGCTAGAATATAGATCAATGAGGTAAAGTGGAGGAAAAAACATGAATTTCAATGTCAGAACAGCTAGGATGGAATCCTGTCTCTGACCAATTACACTCTGTAGGCCCAAGTTTCCTATCTATACAATGGGGATAATCCTATTCTGTCTGAATACATCAAAGGGTTCTTGTAAGAAAGATGTTTTGTAACCCTTAAACTGATATTATATGAACACTTAATATGAGACTTGGAAAGGACTCTGACATTCTTTTTGTCCAACCTTTATTTGAATAAGAAGCTTTTTTATTATTTCCTTTTTAACAAAATATTTTATTATGCAGAAAAAATTGGTAAAATAAATGACATTCATGTCACAAATTCTGCATCATTTTCAACAAATAGTTATCTAGTCCCTACTGAAGACAGTTTTAATAGTTTCTTTATACATTCTCTCTTGGTAGTTTTAATCTGGGATATGTGAGTTTGTGGGGTTTGTTTGTTTGTTTGTTTGTTTTGCTGGGGCAATGAGGGTTAAGTGACTTGCCCAGGGTCACACAGCCAGTAAGTGTCAAGTGTCTGAGACCAGATTTGAACTAAGATCCTCCTGAATCCAGGACCAATGTTTTATCCACTGTACCACCTACCTGCCCCTGTGAGCTTGATTTAAAAGAAAAATAACATATTTTATAGATATTTTTATATAATTGACTTTTTAATCCCTATGTTTTAATTTAATTAAAATTTTTTTGCATTTAACAACATAACTCTAAGAAGGGTTTCATGGGCTTTACTAAGCTGTCCATGATGAAAAAAAATATCAAAACCCCCACTTTATACCAAACAGAACAATTCTAATTTTCCATATAACTAGTCTTCAAAACTTGTTTTCTGCAGTCTTGTTTTCCTTAAGGTTTTGATTCATCTTCCAGCAGTATTTTCAAAACCATCAACATCCTATTTGACTACTTCTAAACATAGTTTAGATTTTCAACATTCTTTCTAAATTAACAACAAATGTGACAAAGAAATTATTAGAATTCCAGATTTTATTGGACTAGCCTAGAGTACTGGAAGATTATCACTCCTTATTCTGAAACTGAGCATTCCTCATATGTAAGACTTTGCCTTTCTCACTCTTAGGTACAGCCCATTATTCTATTCTACTGAGATCCTTTGGGATTTCAGCTCTCTCATCCAAGATTTTACTTTCTGTTTACATTTTTTCTAATCTCCAAATTTTAAAAGTGTGTAACCAAAATTATCCATTTACATCCCATAATGCTCTCTTTCTCTTATTTGATCATAAATTCTTCCCTTATCCATGATTCCAACAGGCAAAATATTCTATGCTCCCCTAATTTGCTTATGATATAATTGTTTATTCTAAACCATGGACCCATTTTGACCTTGTCTCAGTATATGATGTAAAATGTTGGTCTATGCCTAGTTTCTGCCAGATTGCTTTTCAGTTTCCCAAACAATTTTTGTCAAATAGTGATTTCTTGAGCACAAATCTAGATTACTTTGGTTATTTACTACTGAGTATTGCATACCTCATCTTTTCTATTAATCCAACATTTTATTTCTTAACCAGTATGAGATTGTTTGGATGATTACTAATTTATAATATAGTTGGAGATCAGGTATAGATCGGCTACCTTCTTTCACATTTTTAAATTAATTCCCTTGATATTTTTGTCCTGCTAGTCCAGATGAATTTTTAAATTACTTTTCTAAATTTATAAAATAACATTTTTTGGTAATCTGATTGCCATGATACTGAATAAGTAAATTAATTTTGGTAGAATTTTCATTTTTTATTACATTGGTTTGGCTTACACATAAGAAATTAATATTTCTTCAGCTATTTAGATATGAATTTGTGTGAAATTGTTGATATCTGTTTCCTCATTAGATAGAGGCCCCAAGCTCAAATCTGGCCCCAGATATGTGTTCATATGGTTTCTGGGTTTGTCCTGTCAGGTAGATGCCCAGGTCTTTTGTATTGTTTAAAGTTATTTTAAATGGAATTTCTTTTTCTATCTCTTCCTGCTGGATTTTGTTGATAATATATAGAAATGCTGGTGATTAATTTATTTTATATCCTGTAACTTTGCTGGCATTGTTAATTATTTCAACTAGTGTTTTAGGTGATTCTATAGGATTCTCTAAGAATATTATAATATCATCTGCGAAGTGATATTTTTGTTTCTTTACTGCACATATTTATACCTTCAACTTCTTTTTCTTGGCTTATTACTATAGGGAACATTTCTAGTATAATTTTAAATAATAGTGGTGATTAATGGGCATCCTTGCTTCACCCCTGATCCTATTGTGAAGGTTTCTAGTTTACTCCAACACACAAAATGTTTTCTAATGGTTTTAAATACACACTAATTATCATATCAAGAAAAGTTCCATTCATTCCTATGCTTTCTGGTTTTTTAATAGTATTTTATTTTTCCCAATTATATGTAGACATTTTTAGCATTCATTTTTATAAGATTTTCAGTTCCAAAATTTTCTCTCTATCCTTGCCCTTCCCTCTTCCTAAAATGGTAAACAATTTGACATAATTGCTATGTACCTAAAATGGTAAGCAATGTTCAATCATGTAAAACATATTTCCATATTAGTCACAGTTGTTGAAAAAGAAATAGACCAAAAATAAAAAAAACACAAAAATAAAGTGAAAAATATGATTTGATCTGCATTCAGAGTCTATCAGTTTTTTATCTGAATTTCTGAGTAAGTATAGCATTTTCTATCAAACATTTATAATTTTTTTTATATTAGCCAGTCAGATAGGTGTGAGGTATTACCTCAGAGTTGTTTTAATTTGCATTTCTCTAACCAAGTTATTTAGGGCAATTTTTCATATGAATATAGATAACTTTGATTTCATCATCTGAAAACTGCCTGTTCATATCCTTTGACTATCAATTAGGTAATGTCTTGTTTGTTTTTTTTTTTAAATACATTTGACTCAATTCCTTTTTTTTTTTTTTTGGCAGGGCAATGGGGGTTAAATGACTTGCCCAGGGTCACATAGCTAGTAAGTGTCAAGTGTCTGAGGGCAGTTTTGAACTCAGGTACTCCTGAATCCAGGGCTGGTGCTTTATCCACTGTGCCACCAAGCTGCCCCAATTCAATTCTATACATATTTGCTTTGTCAGATTGTGAAAATTATATCATCTTTTTTTGTTGTTGTTGCTTCAGCTATGTGTATCTTCCTATTTCAAGTGTGCTTCTCATAAACAACATAATATTGGATTCTGGTTTCTAATCTATTTCACTATTTTTTCTATTTTATTTGAGAATTTATCCCATTCACATTTATGGTTATAATTATTGTGTATTCCCTCCATCCCATTCTCTTATACTTTTCCTTTTCTTTGTTTTCTGTTTACTTTCGTCAGTTTTTTTCTTACTCCTTGCTTTAATCTTACTTGCCTTTTATCCCTCCCCTAACTTCCATTTAACATCTTCCACCCATGTTTTCCAGTTGAGTGAAATATATTTCTGTATCCAACTATGTGGTCTTCTCTCATTTAACCAGTTCAGATGAAAGTGAGATTCAAATGTTTCCTTTTCCTCCCTTTCCTCATTGTTATATAGACTTCTATTTGCATAGTCCTATTATATAAAATAATTTCCTCCATTTTTGCGCCAAGCAAGTAGGCAGAATACAAAGGCACATATTAACAGGAACACAAATGGGGCTGGAGGGTAAGGGTAGGTGAACCAGGATACTTGAGCCATCAAAATACTTCTTGAATAAGTCTGTCACCTGTTTTTGCTGATTGAGAGCAGGTCCTACTCAGACAGAATGATGACTGTGCTTTAAACAGAATAAGAATGTCATTAGAATTGAATAGCTTTTGAAATGAGCATCTGTATTTGGCTTCCAGGAGATTCCCTTTAAGTCTCAATTGAGAAGCTAGATGTATTCACTTACACATCAAATAAGTGAGAGTGTTGATGTCCCTTCTCAATACATGGGAAGGGAGGCCTTGCCCCAAGCACCCAGTCTCTGTAGGAAGAGGCTACTTATTTCTTTTCTTTTTTTTTTTTTTAGTGAGGCAATTGGGGTTAAGTGACTTGCCCAGGGTCACACAGCTAGTAAGTGTTAAGTGTCTGAGGCCAGATTTGAACTCAGGTACTCCTGACTCCAGGGCCGATGTTCTATCCACTGCGCCACCTAGCTGCCCAGGCTACTTATTTCTTCTGCAAGACACTGTTAATAGAAACTTGTCTTTTGGCTTTGCCAGGAGTGGCTTCCCTCTTCTTCAGGCCCTTTCATTCCTCCTTGGACTCCTACTTGACAGCATTGAGATGGGGTCTCTGTTAGGACACCATGTTCACCTTAAACTTTTCTTAAACTGCCCATACAGAATTCCCTTCATATGTCTCTTGTCACTATGCAGCCTTCCCAGGCTCTGGATTTCAATATTCTCTTCCATTTGCTTTTCTCCACTTGAGGCCTTAATGGAAGGAGGTTCTGGCTCAGGCTTCTGGCCTGGTTCAGGAAGGAGAGATTGAGGATTACCAAATCACCTTCAGTTCCATGATTTCATCTTCACTGTTTTCTGATTCAGGAAGTTTAATTTTTATCTTTTTTTTTCAGTTTCTTTTGCTTCACCATCCGAGATTTCAGGCCATGTTCCCCCCTTTTCCTCTTATTGCTGAATTTTAATAGGCTCTACTTTCCTATAGGGTTTCTTTAGGACTCCAATGTATTCTAGCTTTAGTTTAGTCACAGAAATTGGAGTTGTTACAATGTTTCTTCGTCCTTTACTGCTTGTTCAAATCCAAATTGATTTTAGTTTATTCATAGCAGCTTCCACCCCACCCCCCAAAAAAATTCTCATTACATTTTCTTTTCCTAGTCATTTTCTACTTGCTGAAGATGTATTTGTTACCTCTTTTGAGTCTGTTTTAGTCTCCTGGTTAGTGTCTTAAATTTTGGAAACCATTTTGGAAGTAAACATTCCCAAGCTTCTTTTGGGATGCTACAAAAACTGTTTGATAGCAGGCAGAACATAGTCAGGATAACACAAGTTCCAGCAGCTTCTACATTAAAGTGCCAGAGATTTTGGAATATAATATTCCAGAGGGAAAAGGAACTGGGATTACAAGCAAGAATCACCTACCCAGCAAAACTGATTATAATCCTTTAGGGGAAAAACTGGGAATTCAATGAAAGAGAGGACTTTAAGGCATTTTGATGAAAACACCTGAGCTGAATGGAAAATTTGACTGTCAAATACAAGATCCTAAAGAAGCATAAAAAAGCTAAATAGGAAAAAAATCATAAGGGATATTAAAAGGTTAAACTGTTTACATTCCTACATGGAAAGATGATACTTGTAACTCATAAGAACTTTTTCATTATTAGGGGAGCTGGATGGAATATATTTAGACAGAGGGCACAGGTGTGAGGTAAATATGAAGGGATGATATCTTTAAAATATAAAATTCAGAAGTGAGAGGAATACACCAGGAAAAACGCAAAGGAGAAGTGTAATGGGGTAAAGTATGTCACAAAAAAAGAAATAAGAAAAAACTTAGACAGTGAAGGGGAAGATGGAGGAGGTTCTGGGAAGTGAGTGAACCTTATTCTAATCAGAATTGGCTCAAAGAGGGAATAACATTCACGTTTAATTGAGTATAGTAATCTATCTTACCCTGCAGGAAAGCAGGAGGGGAAGGTGTCAGGGTAACAGAAGGGAGGGCAGATTAGGGGAGGGGACAGTCAGAAGCAAAATACTTTTTTTTTTGCAAGGCAATTGGGGTTAAGTGACTTGCCCAGGGTCACACAGCTAGTAATTGTTAAGTGTCTGAGGCCAGATTTGAACTCAGGTCCTCCTGAATCCAGGGCCAGTGCTCTATCCACTGTGCCACCTAGCTACCCCAGAAGCAAAATTCTTTTGAGGAGGGATACGGTGAAAGAAGATAGAAATAGAGTAAATATTAAGGATAGAGGAAAATACAGTTATCAATAGTAACTGAAAAAAAATTGAAGATGGTCCTCATTTCTCAAACACAGAGAACTGAATAAAATTTATTAAAATAAGTTCGATTTCCCAATTGATAGATGATCAAAAGATATGAAGTTATAGTCAAAGCTACCTATAAGTACATGAAAAATGCTCTATCTCACTATTGATTAGATAGAAGCAGGTCAAAACACTTCTGAGGTACTACCTGATATCTATTAGATTGGATAAAAGGATAGCAGAGGAAAATGACAAATGTAGGGGATATGAGAAAAATGAGAAATCAATGCACTGTTGGTGAAGTTGTAAACTGATTCAAACATTCTGTAGAGCAATTTGGAGATATGGCCAAAGAGCTATAAAACCATGCACACTTTTTGACCTAGTAATACCACTACTAGGTCAGTATCCAAAAAGAGAGAAAAACCAAAAAGTTGAATTCAAAATTAAGGACATGCCTATGAAGTGGGGAATGGCTGAATTAAATTGTGGGATGAGATTAGGATGAAAACCTATCTTGCTATAAGAAATGATGAGCAGGATGAGATCAGAAAAATGTGGAAAGACTTACATGAGCTGATGAAAAGTGAAATTGACTATACACAAACTAACAGTAAATGTTTAACATAATCAGATATGAATGACTTGTCTATTTTCAGTAATACAATGATCCAAGGCAACTCTGAAGGACTTATGAAAAATGCAATCCATCTCCAGAGAAAGAACTTATGCTGTCTAAATACAAACTGAAGTATAATTGTTTGAGTTCCTTTTTCTTAAGTTTTTTCCTCTGTTTTCTTTCACAACCTGCTTGCATTCTTATGGGGGGAGTGAGGAGGGAGGGAGGAAGAAAATTTAGAGCACAAAGTTTTAAAAACCTATATTAAAATTGTTTTTTACAAGTAATTTGGGAAAAAATAAAATTCTACATGAATGGAAAAAATAAGAAAAGGAGTAGCCATGCCAAATTCCTTCTAAGATACAAATATCCTGTGTGCGTGTGTGTGTGTGTGTGTGTGTGTGTGTGTGTGTGTGTGTGTGAGGTCAAATTTGAACTCAGGTCCTTTTGACTCCAGGGCCGGTGCTCTATCCACTGTGCCACCTAGCTGCCCTTCAATATTCTTTTGATACCTACATCTGAGAGAGTCAAAATAGAGAAAGAAAACTACAAACCAATATCCCTAATAAGTATTAATGCAAAAACTTTAAATAAAATATTAGTAATGATATTATAGCAACCTATCACAAAGATAATACACTCTGATCAGGCTCAATTTGTAATGTATTTTATATAAAAGACCACTAAGGTCTCCAAGTAAATAAAGCTAGGGTTTTGAGGCTGACTTAGCATTTTACATATATTAACTCATTTGATCCACACAATAACATGGAAACACTTGTAAGTATTGCCATTACCATTATTTCCATGTTACAGAGGAGGAAACAAAGACTCTGAGATGTTGTTACTTCCCCTTTACACAATACCTAATGAATGTTTCTGAAGAGATATGAACCCAGATCTTTTTCTTCTAAGTGTAGCACCCTAAACACAGTGCCATGCTATCTAACAATTAAATCAAAGCTCAATTTGATAAAAGATACCTGGAAATTATGGAAAAAGTAAAACCTAACAATATGGGAAGAAACATGGTGAGAAGAAGTAAATGTTGTAAATGGTGCACAACTTATTTATCAAAATAAAGTTTAGTAATAACAGAATACATTTGATTTTTTCTTGAAAATTCTTCCTTTGGATACCATTCACAACAGTATTTCTTCTTTTAAATATCTTTTTTACAATATTTTTGCCTAGGAAAAAACATATAATAAGAATCCTTTGGAGATACTGAAGACCAGCATTTCCTCTAAATTTATAAGAAAATCACCAATACAGCTTTTATAACCAATTTGACTAATGGTGATATTGAAATATTGAAATAGTTGTTTTGATATGGCTGAGATATTGTGAAAAGTTAGTTGTTCTTTTTTTCCCCTTAGGAAGATTCTTTTTTCTTTCTTTTTTTACCTATATGAATACTTTATTATTTTCCAGTTACATTTTAGATAATTTTCAACATTTGTTTTTATAAAATTTCTAGTTTCAATTTTTTCTCCATCCCTCCACTCCCTCACCCTTCCCCAAGACAGCAAGGAATCTAATACAGGTTATATATGTACAAGCACATTAAACATATTTCTGCATTAGTCATGTAATGAAAGAAGAATCAGAGCAAAAAGGAAAAACCTCAAAAAAAGAAAAACAACAACAAAAAAAACAATAGAAATAGTATGGTTCAATCTCCATCCAGACTCAACAGTTCCTTTTTTTTCCTGGATTTGGAGAGTATTTTCTGTCATGAGTCTCCTGGAACTATATTGGACCATTGTATTGCTGAGAAGAATCAAGTCTATCACAGTTGATCAACATAAAATGTTGTTGATACTGTGTATAATGTTCTCCTGGTTCCGCTCATCTCACTCAACATCAGTTCAAGCAAGTCCTTCCAGGTATCTCAGAAATCCTCCTGCTCATCGTTTCTTACAGTACAATAGTATTGCATTACATGCAAATACCACAACTTGTTCAGCCATTCTCCAATTGATGGGCAGCCCCTCAATTTCTAATTCCTTGACACCACGAAAAAAGCAGCTATAAATATTTTTGTATATGTGGGTTACTTTCCCTTTTTATGATCTCTTTGGGAAAAGACCTAATAGTGGTATTGCTGGGTCAAAGGGTATGCACAGTTTTATAGCCCTTTGGGCATAGTTCCAAACTGCTCTCCAGAATGGTTGGATGAGTTCACAGTTCCACGAACAATGCATTAGTGTTCCAATTTTTCCATAGCTTCTCCAACATTTATTATTTTCCTTTTTTGTCATCTTAGCCAATCTGATAGGTGTCAGGTGGTACCTCAGAGTTGTTTTAATTTGCATCTCTCTAATCAATAGTGATTTAGAGCATTTTTATATGGGAATAGATAGCTTTGATTTCTTCATCAGAAAATTGCCTGTTCATATCCTTTGACCATTTTGCAACTGGGGAATGACTTGGATTCTAATAAAGTTGATTTAGTTCCCTATATATTTTAGAAATGAGGCTTTTATCAGAAATATTGGCTATAAAAATTATTACCCAGTTTTCTGTCTCCTTTCTAATTTTGGCTGCATCACTTCTGTTTCTACAAAAACTTTTTAATTTAATGTAATCAAAATCATCCATTTTGCATTTCATAATATTCCCTATCTCTTGTTTGGTCATAAACTGTTCTCCTTTCCAAAGATCTGAAAGGTGGACTATTCCTTCCTCTCCTAGTTTACCTATGGTATCACCTCTTATGGCTGAATCACGTACCCGATTTGACCTTATTTTAGTATAAGGTGTCAGATGTTGGTCTATGCCTAATTTCTGCCATACTATCTTCCAGTTTTCCCAGCAGTTTTTGTCAAATACTGAATTCTTATCCCAGAAGATAGGCTTTGGGTTTATTGAACACTACATTACTAATGCCATTTACTGTTGTGCCTCCTGTGCAAACCTATTCCATTGATCTACCACTCTATTTTTTAGCCAGTACCAGATAGTTTTGATGACTGCTGCTTTATATTAAAGCATCAGATTTGGTACAGCTAGCCCACCTTCCTGTGCATTTTTTTCATTATTTCCCTTGATAATAGTGACATTTTGTTTTTCCAGTTTAATTTTGTTACTATTTTTTCTAGCTCTATAAAATAATTTTTAGGTAGTCTGTTTGGTATGGTAGTGAAAAAGTAAATTAATTTAGGTAAATTTGTAATTTTTATTATATTAGCTCTGCCTATCCATGCCCAATTGATATTTTTCCAATTTAGATATGATTTAATTTGTGTGAAAAGTGTTTTGTAATTGTGTTCATAGAGTTCCTGGGTTTGTCTTGGCAAGTAGACTCCCAAGTATTTTATATTGTCTACCGTTATTTTAAATGGAATTTCTCTTTCTATCTCTTGCTGCTGGACTTTGTTGGTCATGTATAGAAATGCTGTTGATTTATGTGGATTTATTTTATATCCTGCTACTTTGCTAAAGTTGTTCATTGTTTCAAGTAATTTTTGAGTTGATTCTCTAGGATTCTCTAATTATAGCATCATATCATCTGCAAAGAGTGATAGTTTTGTTTCCTCCTTACCTATTCTAATTCCTTTAATTCCCCTTTCTTTTCTGATTGCTATAGCTAACATTTCTAGTACAATATTAAATAATAGAAGTGATAATGGACATCCCTGTTTCACCACTGATCTTATTGGGAATACCTCTAACTTATCTCCATTACATATAATGCTTGCTGATGGTTTTAGGTAGATACACCTTATTATTTTACGGAAAGCACCACCTAGTTCTAAGCTCTCTAGCGTTTTCATTAGGAATGGATGCTGTATTTTGTCAAAAGCTTTCTCTGCATCTATTGAAATAATCATTTGATTTTGGTAAGTTTTCTTATTGATGTGGTTGTTCATGTTAATAGCTTTCCTAATGTTGAACCAGACCTGCATTCCATGAATAAATCCTACCTGGTCATAGTGTATGATCCTGGCGATCACTTCCTGTAATCTCCTTGCTAATATCTTATTTAAAATTTTTGCTCAATATCCATTAGGGAAATTGTTCTATAATTTTCTTTCTAGGTTTTGGCTCTGCCTGGTTTTGGTATCAACACCATATTTTTGTCATAAAAGGAATTTAGTAGAACTCCTGCTTCACCTATTTTTCCAAATAATTTGTATAATATTGGAATTAATTGTTCTTTAAATGTTTGGTAGAATTCACTTGTAAACCCATCTGGCCCTAGAGATTTTTCTTAGGGAGTTCATTAATGTTATATTCAATTTCTTTTTCTGATATGGGCTTAAGGGTTTTATTTCCTGTTCAGTTAACCTGAGCAGTTTATATTTTTGTAAATATTTATCTATTTCATTTAGATGTTCAAATTTATTGGCATACAGTTGGGCAAAATAATTCCTAATTATTGCTTTCATTTCCACTTCACTGGTGGTGAAATCACCCCTTTATTTTTGATACTGGTAATTTGGTTTTCTTTTTTCTTTTTTTACATCAAATTAACCAATGGTTTATCTATTTTATTGGTTTTCTCATAAAACCAGCTCTTAGTTTTATTGATTAATTCTATAGTTTTCTTGCTTTCAATTTTATTAATTTCTCCTTTAATTTTCAGAATTTCTAATTTTGTATTTAATTGGGGATTTTTAATTTGTTCTTTGTCTAGCTTTTTTAGTTGCATGTCCAACTCATTGATCTCTTCTTTCTCTTTTTTATTGATGTAAGCAGTTAGAGAGATAAAATTTCCCCTAAGCACTGCTTTTGCTGCCCATAGGTTTTAGTATGTTGTCTCATTATTGTCAATCTCTTGGATAAAGTTATTGATTGTTTCTGTGATTTGTTGTTTGACCCACTCATTCATTAGAATGAAATTATGTAGTTTCAAACTGATTTTCAGTCTACCTTTCCATGGTTCTTTATTACATTTAATTTTTATTGCATCATGATTTGAGAAGGATGCATTTTCTATTTCTGCCTTTCTACATTTGACTATGAGGTTTTTGTGCCCTAATATGTGGTCAATTTTTGAATATGTGTCATGTACTGCTGATAAAAAGGTATATTCCTTTCTATCCCCATTCAGTTTTCTCCAGACATCTATCATATCTAACTTTTCTAACATTCTATTAACATCTTTAACTTCTTTCTTATTTATTTTTTTGGCTAGATTTATCTAATTCTAAGAGAGGAAGATTCGGATCCCCATTAGTATAGTTTTTCTGTCTATTTCCTCTTGTAACTCATTTAACTTCTCCTCTAAGACTTTGGATGCTATACCACTTGGTGCATACATGCTTAGTATTGATATTACTTCATTATCTATAGTACCTTTTAGCAAGATGTAGTTTCCTTCCTTATTGGAAGATTGTATCCCTCTGTCTTTTTTTAGGTTCTGTAGTTTCAGAATCTGTTTAGAGGCTTGATTTAATATTGTTTTTAAGGGAAACTTGGGAGAACTCAGGCAGCTTACTGGCTTCTCTCACCATCTTGGCTCCCCCCACACACACACACCTCGTGGTGTTTTTGAAGGATATAATTCTTATATGGTCTACTTTTTTTTTTCAGGACAATGAGAGTTAATTGACTTGCCCAAGGTCATTCAGTTAGTAAGTGTCAAGGGTCTGAGACCAGATTTGAACTCAGGTCCTCCTGAACCCAGGGCTGGTGTTTTATCCACTGTTCCACCTAGCTGCCCTTTATATTATCTATTCTATCATACACATGTGTACACACCCAGTGAATTCCACTTTAGAGCAAACTACTCTTTAACTGTCCTTTATCCAAGTCCATCAACCTACACAGTCATGTCTCCTAAAATTTATTGGATGCTTAGGACCCACTGGATAACTAATTTTTGCCATCTCTTTTCACCTCTCTTTAACTCAAGGTTTCAATTTGAAAAGGGTAGACAATTGAAGTTAAAGTAGTTTGTGAGAGAGGGGGAAATATCTACATTTTCAGGGTATTGAGTGGTGACAAATATAATACTAGACTCTACCGAATTTTGTGCAAATATGTGTTCCTTTTGGAAAAGGAGAGTAATGTAGGTAAATTAATCCCTGCCTATTATTTCTTAAATACATATAATACTGGCTTGAACATGGATGGGGGTCAGGGGTAGAAGGAAGAAGTATAATCATAAAAAGTAGGAAGGAAGACTCCTTTTGTGTAAGAATAAAAATGAAAGCAACTTGAACATTGGGAGGTTACAAAGAGAACACTTGCCTGGTGATCAGATTTTTGCTTGAGGAGGTTGTGTTGATGTTTGTCAAGGGAAGCACAACTGTTCACAAAAAACAACAACAACAAAACAAAACAACAGCTTGGGAGTTTATCTAGGGGATGGCCAGATAACTAAGGGTTTTTTGTAAACTTTCTACAATGTTCTCATTTAATTAACACCACTTGGAATTGCCATTTCAAATTACATTCATTTAGGGGTCTGGGAACTTATTGTTCATGTTATTTACCTCTGCATGTTATTTAAGATTGCAGAGCTAGTTTGGAGCTAGCAATTCACTGAATGAACCAAAGGTATTCAATCCCTATCTGGGAAAAACTGGATAATTTTAAATATGAAAATCACTTAAAAGAATATGTAACTAAAATGAATTTCTGGTTTACGCATTTCAAATTTGATGTTAACAAGTCTAAAGATATATATTCAGACTTTAGAACTAAGATTTCTACTAACTTTTAAAATTGAACAATGATCTTATAGATGTATTCACAAATTTGTCTATCTCTGTGTGTTTTCCTGCATGGGTTTATTATGTTTTGCAAAGCTTTAAGAAATGAGCTAGCACTTAATAATGCTTGTCAATCCCTAATGAGAGCATTTCCAAATGTCATTTTGGTGTTTGCAGGTTTCTAATAACTTTATCCTAATTGAAATGAAGTCTGTATATGGATGAGGAACCAGGGCAGGAAGGGGTGGAATTTATTGTTGCCATTCAAATTTCTCTACAGGGAGATGACCATGTTTTAAAAATATCTGTCAGAAGAAGGTGATCAGGATGGTTATAGGTGGAGACCATATTATATGTAGATATATGGATAGAACTTAGCTTAGAGAAAGGACAGAATAGATTTGTGCGTATGTGTATGTAAGTATTACATCCACACCCATATATATATATATACTATCTTAAAATATTTGAAGTGCTGTCACTTGGAGGATAGATTAGACTTGTTCTTGAATTCAGAAGACACAATAGAAACAATGGGTATAGGTTATAGAAATGATTTGGGAATAATTTTAAGTAAAAATCTGATAATATTTAGAGCTATTAAAGGACAAAGAGCTACTTCAAAAGGGAGTGTCTTTTCTCATTGTTGGATATGAAGCAGAAGCTAGATGAACAATCATCATCTAGCTAGTTAGGAAACTTGAAGTTGGGATATTCAGTTACAAGGTACTGATTAAATGTATCCCAGTCCAATGCAGTGATTCTGTGATGAAAGTAAGATATATTTTAAATTATGTTTGAAAATGAGGATAGGAAGGAAGAAAGGGAATAAACTAAGAAATTAATAATATAATGAAAAGTTAAGCGATGACACTAATAAAATGGCTTTCAAGCATCCTAACTCTTCATTTCTGAGTCCCATTAAGACTTCCTGAACCTTAGTAGCATCCTCTTCTCTTTGTCCCAGTTGAAAGAGTGGGAAGGGGGGAGGGGCACAACTGGATCTGGGGTCATAGGACTTGAGTTTGAAACCTGGAATTGTGATTTATTGTTTGACTTTGGGTAAGACACTTCCCTTTTCTGCACCCAAATTTTTTCATCTGTAAAATCAGAAAATCTAATTAGTTGACTGATACAGGGTGTTAAGAACTATAATTTAATAATATTATGGTCACATCTTCCCCCAAAAGGATTCATTGTCAGAAAATTCCAAATCATTTCTTTGTATCCTTGTTCTAGACATTTTATTCCTGGGAGGGACCTTTGAATTAAAAAAATTACTCACTTTGATATATCCTTGGTTTTAACTTAAAAGAAAAAGCAAAACAAGTTAGCCTCTAAGTAGGGAAAAAATCTTAGAAAATAATCTTTGACCCAAAAACAGCAAAAAAGAACTCCTGGAGCAGCAAAAGTCTCAAAAAGATGGTCTGAGATTATTTTCCAGCCAAAGATAGATTAAAGGGTGCCCTGCTGGGCTGAGAAAAGAGTCCAACCCTGTAATCATGCTGACACAGACGCCAGGCTCACTGCCTGCCAGAGGAACTTACCCCAAGCCTCCCAATCAGCTGCAGCACCAGCATCTTCTGGAGCTAAACTTATGGTGGGGTGAGAGGGCTGAACAGCTGGTCATGGGGTGAAAAATAGAGGGGTGACTGTGGGACCTAAAGAGGAATTCAGC
The DNA here is from genome assembly GCF_019393635.1 of Dromiciops gliroides. NCBI lineage: Eukaryota > Metazoa > Chordata > Mammalia > Microbiotheria > Microbiotheriidae > Dromiciops > Dromiciops gliroides. The sequence continues at coordinate 195,831,049 of NC_057861.1, forward strand.
TGTCCCACACCAGCAGGGAACCAGGAAGAAATATTGAGCATCAGGAGGCCGAGGTGGGGGAGGGGTGCAGGCTTGTCAGAGCTAAGAACCACAGCACAGAAAATGCTGGTTGGTTAATTAGTAAGTTAGCTTGAGGTTATCTTCAGACCAGAGAACAGGCCAGGCAAGTGAAAAACCTGCCTTCTCTCAAACTGAAACACCTGGGACCCTCTAAAGCTTGGGACAGTGTGGCTTTGAAGTAGGGTCCCAATGTAAGAGGGAGTTAAAAGTCAAGTAAAAGATTGCAAGATGAGCAAGCAAAGAAAGTTGAGAACTATTGAAAGTTTCTTCAGTGACAAGATTGAGGTGCAACCTCAAAAGAGGATAACAACCCCAGGGCCCCTACATCCAAAGCATCCAAGAAAAATATGAATTGGTCTCAGGCCATGGAAGTATGCAAAAGGGACTTTGAAGAGAAAGTAGGAGATATAGAAGGAAGATTTAGAAGAGGTGGAAGAAAGAATGGAAAGAGAAATGAGAGAGATGCAGGAGATCCATGAGAAAAAAGTCAATAGCTTGAAAAACCAAATAGAAAAGTAGATACAAAAGCTCTCTGAAGAAAATTATTGCCTAAGAATTAGGATTGAACAAATGGAAGCTAGTGATTTTATGAGAAACCAAGACACAGTAAAGCAAATCCAAGTGAATAAAAAATAGAGGGCAATATGGAATATTTCCTTGGAAAAACAGCTGACCTGGAAAATATATCCAGGACAGAGAATTTGAAAATCATTGGACTCCGTGAAAACCATGATTAAAATAAGAGTTTAAGCAACATCTTCCAAGAGATTTTCAGGGAAAACTGCCTTGAAAAAAAAATTTAAAACAGAAAATAGCCTTTCATTTTCATGCTATTTACTTTAATTAGAAACCTCTGGTGTTTTTGTAGGTTTTGAAGAGTACAAAGTAGGAATAAGATAGAAAATGGAAACTGGAAAAAATATATTTGGGACCTGTCCCAAGAAGATTTTAGGTGTGTGGAAACATATGATTGAATGATATCACCTACAGAGAGTTTGCATATCATGAAATACAAAGTCACCGGGATCCTGTGTTATACTCATATTCAATAACTCAGAAAAATGTGACAATAATATGCTCAGGTTTAGGCCAACTATGTAGGGCATTTTCAAAGGGGGTTTCTAAAGTCTTCATCAGATGATATACTTTCCTACAATGCTAATTTAATTTCAAGTAAATATAGCTTGGGGACAATATTATGTTTTACTAAACATTCAGATCTCTATAAAGACAGATGTTGGGTAGTTACATATATGATAATAAAGGAAAGAGAGAGAAAAGGAAGGAGGAAGGAAGAAAGGAAAGGAAAGGAAAGGAAAGGAAAGGAAAGGAAAGGAAAGGAAAGGAAAGGAAAGGAAAGGAAAGGAAAGGAAAGGAAAGGAAAGGAAAGGAAAGGAAAGGAAAGGAAAGGAAAGGAAAGGAAAGGAAAGGAAAGGAAAGGAAAGGAAAGGAAAGGCAGGAAGGAAGGAAGGAAGGAAGGAAGGAAGGAAGGAAGGAAGGAAGGAAGGAAGGAAGGAAGGAAGGAAGGAAGGAAGGAAGGAAGGAAGGAAGGAAGGAAGGAAGGAAGGAAAAAGGTGGACATAATTCTTTGGCCTTTTCCTGCACTAACCACATTATATTGCCTTTTTCCAACCAGATAAAGCCAAATATAGAAGATATGTTCTTCAGTGATTTTTATTTCATTTTGAAAACTAAAAATCTTCTATTATAATATGAGAGCATCCCCTGAGTCAGAGAACAAGTAAAATACAAAGCATTCAATAGCCTTTTTTTAAAAAAAATTCTAAGTTCACTTCCATTCAGTACCTGTTTCTATGGTACTTCCTACATACCAGGCAAGGGCTTAGGTCTTATGAATTCATTGTATAGTTTGCCTTTCTTGTTCAAGAAGAATTTATATTGTGCCAAAGCAGAAGCCAAGACACATTGACCAAATATACGTGCACCTTTGAAATTCAATATAAAAAGATATGTATTCATTCAAGAGCTACAACATTGCATTCTTTTAAAGAAAATGTAAATTGGCTGGAGAGAAAAGAAAAGGTCTGCTTAGATTTTCGAAAATGTGTTTCCATTTCATCGGCTTTAGGCATTGCACAATAGCTAGCAATGCTGTGATTGCAAGTTAAGCAACCATGAGACTGTTTGTGGGTTCTAAAAACATCATAAATTCTTTTCTTATTGTCATTTGTAGGGAGGCAAAATATATTCATATTTTTGTGATTCTTGCAAAAGAAATAGAAGCTATCATTCCAGATGAATGAAACAAAGGTGGTACATCTCTTGTGACTAAATGTAATTTCAGAGGATTTGACATACACATTTGTATGTATATCTTTAAAAGAGCACAGGCACACATAATGTATATATAGATACATATCGAAAGCCTGTGGATAGAATAAACTTCTGTAATGTTTTATGATTACAAAGTGTTTCAATTATTCTATTCCATTTGATCGCCACAACATCCCATGTGAGGTAGGTAGTAAATGAAGCAAAGGATGGAGGGAAGTCATTTCTAAAGATCTTACAACCACTGTGCTAAGTGATAGGAATATAAGTACATAGAGAGACATTTCCTGCCCTGCAGCACCTTGTATGCTAATAGGAGGAGAACATGGCTTTAGGAGAGTGGTGGTTAGTGTTACTGTGAAACTGGGTCTGAAAATATTTCTCTTTCAAAGAATTACTTGCACATGTGATCCAATCAAAATTTAAGTAAAAGTCTTCATTATTCAGCACATAGAGGTATGTCTGGGAGAAAAAGTCTAAACTATAACACCTGGGGAGAAACAGTTTTATGGCATGTTCCTCCATCAGTCAGCACATAGAGGTATGACTAGGAATCTAAACTTCAACCTCCCGAACAAAGGAGGAGATGATAGTTTTATAGAGGAGAGAAGAGGATGGAGGGAAAGAGTACTGAAAAGTTACAACAGTTTGAGGAATGATCATACTAGGTAATTGGGAAGTGGGATACATGAATAATAACAATTCAACATTTCTAACTTGAGATTATTGTCACTACCTGGTCCTATTTACATAGCAAACATGACTGACTCCTAACTAAGCTCATGCTATAAATTTCAAGATGTCCAGTTTTCTGGGTGTCCATGACATGTCTGTTTTGTTATCTGTTTGACTAAACACTATCTGATTAATTAACTACTTTGCTTTTCCAAGGAAAGAGTAATTTATTACTAACCCCAGGAAGCTGATCAACTGTACTATTTCTCATAATAAGAGTGTCCTCCTCAAAGCCAGAGTATCTCTAACTGGACCCAGGCCTACTAGGCTGCAACTATAGTTAGGAATGGTGTTTTGATCTGAGAAATCACAGGGAGGGAGAATGTAGGCTTGCTATTCTCATAGCAAGAGGTAGAAGACAAGAGAGATATACAAAAGATCTGGCTGGAAGATGACTGAGTTGAAGTTTTGTTGAGTTTCTGGAGCCTCCTAGATAAAGCAGGCTTTCACCATTTAAAACAATATTCTCCCTCTGGGGGTGGTGCTTCCCTCTTCCAGAAGGCAAGGTCTTTCCTATGCATCTGGGTCACCAACTCCATATTAGCAAATATATTCCCTTTGGACTGACAGAGCCACATGTGGGATTGCTCGTTACCAGGGTTTGGGCCCTTGGGATATGACTTTTCAGAATTGCTATTTTGTTGAACTGATTTGGATAATTATTAGAGACAAGTATACTCAGAGAAAGTGGAACATTAAGATAATCTTTTTTTTTAGATGATCAGTGGAATGAAGGCTTCTGAATTTGGATGATCAGGCAATAAGGAAGAACTAAGGGGAAGGGCAGAAGATCAAGAATGTATTTAATATTACCAGCAAGAAAACTTGTGTTTGTACAACTTTTTAAAGACATCTTGTTAATGTGTAGGCACTAGCACGTTTTAATAAAGACTACAGAGAGAGACTGTTTTCCTAAAATCTGAGAAAGTGGAATGTCAAAAGTCAACAAAATGTGAAAAATTTTAAAGCACTAAAACAGAAGGGACTTCATAAAATTTGTTCCCTGAAATAATTCATGTGTCAGTTTATACCCTTCATTTTTCAAATGACAGTGAACAAACTGATTGGATTAGAGGAACATAAAAGAAAATTATGGACAACTGGCAGCAGTAATGGTATAAATTGATATTTTAAGTGATAACAGACATAGGCCATTTGTTTTGTAATGATCTAAAAAGGATGTTTAGTATTAACTTGCTTCCCACACAAGGAAAAAATAAGAGGTCTTCGGATGATGATAATAATAATAATCGTCCCCCAAAACAATTATGTGACTATAATTTTATTCTGGAAAAAAAACAAAAGAAATATTTTTTTTCCCCTGAAGAGATCAAAGCCCTTTTGTTCTTTTGGGTAGAGTTTTGTGAAGTAAGCAATTAAACAAAAGGGAAAATACTCCCAGAGTCAGTGAACTAAAATAGTTGTTAAATTCACTATTTTAAATACTTAGGTTATGAAGAAGTCTAGGATGTTATATATTTAAAGGTAGAAAACAGGCCCAACAGTTCTCATGGAATCTAATAGTTTAGTATCTGTACTTCAAAGAGATCACATACTTCTTCATTCTTTTCCAGGTTAAAGTTGTAGTGATCAGTAGAGGTAGGAGAAAGCCATAGCAGGGAAAACCTATAAGAGAAAAAAATCCAGATTTAAGGAGTGCAAGAATTTCAAGATAAGTTAGGGGACAATATGAAAAGAAAAAATCTTGTTCATCTGCAGGCACTGGCACATTTTATTATTTTTTTTTTTTGTGAGGCAATTGGGGTTAAGTGGCTTGCCCAGTGTCACACAGCTAGTAAGTGTTAAGTGTCTAAGTTCACATTTGAACTCAGATCCTCCTGACTCCAGAGCAGGTGCTCTATCCACTGCGCCACCTAGCTGCCACTTCTGGCACATTTTAATACAAACTACAGAGAGTTTTCCTAAAATCTAAGAAAGCCGAATATCAAGAAGTCAACAAAATGTGAAAACCTTTAAAGTGTTAAAACAGAAGGCACTTCACAAAATTTGTTCAGTGAAACAACAGTTCATAAAGCATTTCCCCCTCACATTCTAAGGCATGCCATAAGATACTTTGTCCTTGTAGTAGAACAGATCAATGATCAAATTTGTAAATCAGTTCTGTTTCTGTTTACTCTTTCTATTGAGAAGGAAGCATTGATTAGATATCAGTATAATTTGGAAAACTTGAGTCCTTGCTATGTAACGGGAGATTTGTATTGTAAATATTTTTATTTGATGGGCCTAAATTATTTTTAAAGCAACATCTCCTGATCCTCACCCCTTTCACCCACCCCCAGGTAACCCTGTTGGGAACTTTCATATGTGGATTGTTCTTTTTATGACTTTAAACAAATGTTTACTAAACACAGTACTCGGAGGGAGAACATGGCCCCAGGACTGGAGTTTCATCAGCAAGAATACAGGAAAGTGTAGAGCTGTGTTATTGTTGTTGCTGTTGTTGTTGTTTTATTACTAAGAAAAAAAAGAAGATATATAAATAATATCTAGCATTTATATAACAAATGAAGGTTTGAAAGGCACTTTAAAACTTGCAAAGTGGGGGCAGCTAGGTGGCGCAGTGGATAAAGCACCAGCCCTGGAGTCAGGAGGACCTGAGTTCAAATGCGGCCTCAGACACTTGACACTTACTAGCTGTGTGACCCTGGGCAAGTCACTTAGCCCCAATTGCCTCACCATAGGAAAAAAAAAAACTTGCAAAGTATATTATGCTATCTTATTTAATCCTCACAATAATCCTGGGTGATAGGTGTTATTTTATACTACTTTACAGGTGGGGAAACAAAGAGGTTAAGTGACTTGCCCAGGGTCACACAGCTAGTATTTTTCTTAGTAAGATTTGAATTCAGGTTTTCCTGATGCCAAATCCAGCACTCTACTGTGTCATCTCACTGCTCCTACTAATATTCTTATTAGAGTATTGACATTTTATAAATGAAGAAACTGAGGTTTAAAGAGGTTAAGCATATTTGGAGTTAAGAAATCGCATGAGGGGTGCAACTAGGTGCCCTGGCCCTGGCGTTAGGAGGACCTGAGTTCAAATCTGACCACAGACACTTAACACTTACTAGCTGTATGACCCTGGGCAAGTTACTTAAGCCCAATTGCCCCAAAACAAAAAATAGCATAAGGCTTTCCCTACCTCTGTATTGGTGCTGAACTACCTCAGGTTTTATTTTGTTTTGTTTACTTATTGATTGATTTGTTTGTTTTAATTTGCTAAGGATAGACTCATAAATACCATTAGGTAAGATCTAAGTAATGATTAGTGGGAAAAGGAAGTAAGTAACTTCCTATTGAAGAGTCTAAGATGGCTATTAGTTGAACTGACATAATCATCAAAAGTTTTGCTATTTGCATAGGGGGGTGTATCCAGCATTCGATAGAAAACCTTGAAAAAATTAGCCAACTTAATGACTACTCCCCATTTCTGGTAATTAATATATAAATTATATTACTACAAGAAACATACACTTTTTTTTTCTTCTTCAGGGCAATGGGGGTTAAGTGACTTGCCCAGGGTCACGCAGCTAATAAGTGTCAAGTGTCTGAGTCTGGATTTGAACTCAGGTCCTCCTGAATCCCGGGCCAGTGCTTTATCCACTGTGCCATCTACCTGCCTGAAACATACACTTTTTGCTCAGGATAGTAAGTAAAGTTTTGAATGAATAAAAGGGGGCCATTCAGAGAATAGGGGGTGTTTTGTTCTATACTGCTGACTGATGTTGGGGAATTCTAAAAATAAGGGCTTCAGAGAGCTAACAGCTAGCTATGAAGATGTCATATCAAAATGGCATTTTGATTTCCAGAATATAATATAAAAGCTAAGACTGATGGGTTTTTATCCAGAAAGAAAGTGTACCTAACAAGATAAAAATATTTGCTTGGATCCTTATCAGTATGATCAGGAGGAGTTAAGAATGAAAAAAGGAAGTTGATGGAGTCCTGCTCTATTTTAAAATCTAATTCATATCCATCTAAGTCACAGGAGACAATATTCAAAAAGAGGAGCTTCAATAACAACTATGACTTCCCATTTCTATATACAATTGTAAGAAATATGGATTCATTTCTCTGGAAAACAACTTAGAAAGTTCAGGGGACGTTAAGTTATCAAACTCTGCCATTCAGCTTTGATCACTGTGAGGTTAAGTATCCCAGAGTTGAAATTCTTGAGACATGGATTTACCATATGTCTGATATGATTTCACCTTTTAATCATAAATCATTCTGTCAGAATTTCAGGGATAAGCTTTATGGTGAACTCTTTTTTTTAAGCATCTACTTGTTTGTTTGATGGAGAAACTTTTTCTTGTGTGCAAGAAATGCTTCCAGAGTAAAACTCAGACAATCCAGGTCCCAATGAATTTCACTTCCTAAAAACTGTTAAGCAAAACCACCTAAATTTTGTTGCCATTTACTATTTTCTAGGATCCCATAGGTCATGTCTATGTTCAGAGATTGATCCATTTCTCATTTTTCCCTCTGATTCATTACCTGCACTTAAAGTTTACTCTATGAATATCTTTGAATATACCACAGGTATTTTGTAGTTTGTGTCTAGGTTTTTTCAACTTTTCTCTTCAAAAAGAAAACTGCTCAGGAATTATGTGGTGATATTCCAGGGAGGATAGTTTTGGGGAACTATGTAGAAGAATTCTTCTTTCTATAAAAATTATGTTCATGAAGAGTTTTCCTTCTTTCTCTGACTGGTCTCTAATCTGGAAACTCTTAAACTTAATCACCCATGAATAAACTTTTTTTTTTTTTAGAGGCAATGGGGGCTAAGTGACTTGCCTAGGATCACACAGCTAGTAAGTATCAAGTGTCTGAGGTCGGATTTGAACTCAGGTACTCCTGAATCCAGGGCCGGTGCTTTAACCACTGCGCCATCTAGCTGCCCCCATGAATAAACTTTTGATGATGCTGCCTAGAAAATCTCTCTTCTCTGTAGAGAAGGCTAGATTAAAGGAACAAAACACTTCGGTAAAAACCTCCCCTTCCCTATAAACAATGTCATTAAACTGTCCTGTCATGACACCTGAGCAAATCCAAGGCTGTTATTGTCATTTGCTTTTTATAGATCTCAGTGGTCCAGCTGTTACAATATCTTGGGATTGGCAAATCCATTCTTAGATCTTTAATCTATGACCTGTATTCAAAAACTCGTGATTATAGATCCCATATGTTTTTGTCCCAAAGCAACAATTACTACTTCCTTTTAGTTGGAGATTATGTGCATTTCCTTCTCTCAAGATCCAGAGCCTCTCTGATATGGGTGAGTCTATCTTCTGAAAAGGAAAATAAATAAAGTTGATAACAACTAAAAACATTCTAATTCTCTTCTTTATGGATCTGTGAAGTCTGAAAATAGAGTCTGTTTTTCTGATAGCCAACTACCTTGGGGTCAAGCTCAGTTATGAAAACCAATCAGAGTGTCATTTTTTCCTTTTCTCCAGTTAACAATGCATAGGCCAGGGACAGCTAGGTGGCACAGTGGATAGAGCACTGGCCCTGGATTCAAGAGGACCTGAGTTCAAATCCATCCTCAGACACTTAACACTTTCTACCTGTGTGACCCTGGGCAAGTCACTTAACCCCAATTGCCTCACACACACACACACACACACACACACACACACACACACACACACACAAAACAATGCATAGGCCTATACAATCTGTAAGAAATACATGCTAATATTGATGGGGAGAGGAATCTATTGATTGATGCAGATAGAGATAGAGATTAGATAGAGATAGGAATAGAGACAGAGAAAGAGACAGCGACAGAAAGATAGAGATAGAGAGAGAGAGAGAGAGAGAGAGAGAGAGAGAGAGAGAGAGAGAGAGAGAGAGAGAGATGATAGAGATAGAGATGGTTTTTCTCTGGATTCTTTTTTCTTCATTGTATACTGCTACATCAGTTGACTTCCTTTACCCCAAAATTTTGAGGACACGAACTATCTTACCTAGTGCATTGCCAGGTAGATAGTAGGTATTTAATAAATGCTTATGGATTAATTTATTTTCTCTAACTCTGAAACTTGAGGATAAATCACCATGCCAACAACAAAAAATAAAAATATAAGTTCTATGATACGTACAAACTCTTCTGAAAATTCAGGTAGGAGAAAGTTACCCCCTTTTCCCTATGATGAGATGGACTGAGAACTGAATCTGAAGTTGAAGGACTTAGATTCAAATTCTGACCCTTCTGATGACTTCCAGTGTTACTCTGGGCAAATCACTTCATCTCTGTCTCATTTTCCTCATTATAAAATCAAAATTTCATATTAGATAATATCTCAAGTCATATATGCATGTATGTATATATGTGTGTGTGTGTTTATAAACATACATCTTTTATTTTGGTTTCAAGTTCCAACCCTGTACCTTGTAAAGTAATAAAGTGGCTAGGCATGTGGCCTCAGAATCAGGAAAATGTACAATTTCAGCTTCTGAGAGATATTATGTAACCCTGACAAGTCATTTAACTTCTCTCAATACTTTTGATTACTCTCTATAAGTTTAAATTACAAAAAATGTGCCAGCTTGATTTGGTAAAAGGAATTATCTAATTTGGAGTTTCCCAAAAATTATTAAAAAATCACAGGTCCAATATATTATCTCATTTTACCCAATTTTTTTTAACATAAAGCCTGATCTATTCATTTAGTTGACAACCACTTAACACCCACACCCACACAAACACATACTTATACACGTTCTTGTAACCACAGTGATCTCTTAAGCCAACTTTTTTTTTAAGTGAGGCAATTGGGGTTAAGTGACTTGCCCAAGGTCACACAGCTAGTAAGTTTTAAGTGTCTGAGGCCAGATTTGAACTCAGGTACTCCTGACTCCAGGGCCAGTGCTCTATCCACTGCACCACCTAGCTGCCCCTTAAGTCAACTTTTAAAATTCTTCTAATTAATTCTTCTTTATAATTTTAATTTGATTTCCCTAGGATTGAGAGCTTGTCTTTACTAGTCACATGGTAAAAACAATGTGGATGAATGCCTATTATGAAGCTGTATAGAAAATCCGTACAGCTAATCATCAGCTTGTGTTTATATAAATGACAAATTTATAACATATGTCAATAAATACTCATAACTCAAAATTATATGGAATGAAAAGCTGTCAAAATAGATACCTTGGAGAAGAAATAAAAACTAATAGAAAAGAAGAGGTACTTATCCTATTTAGGACTATTTAGGATGATGATTTCACTGAATCTATGAAACATTAGCTTGCAACCCAATATTTTCATTCAATTACCAAAAAATAATTTTATCTATTTTGACAATAGTTCACCTAATACTAAATATAAACAAATATCAGAAGGGTAGTGACTTGTCCCAGGATCATTTTTATTTGATTTCCATTGAACATAAAGATAAACAAAAGAAATCATCGCTGTCATCATCATCATGTCATCACCACCAATACATCCACCACCATCATCTTCATCATCATATCAGGTTGCAACAATTTAGCACCTACATAGCAAGATATAACCTGAAAGGTAACATTATACATCACAAACTCATCCTCTTTCATTTTTTACGGGCAAATCAATACTTATACTAGAAATGGAGATCTCAAAAAATATCATTGAAAATTAAACAAATAAACTATACTAGAACCAGATTGGTATCACAAACAAATTATTTGCCCCAAATCCCCCAGACAAAAAGAAAGCAACCTATGAATATTTAAAGATGGCATTTTAATTAAGAAATTCAGGTTTCAATCTACCATAATAATAATATTTAGTACATTAAATATAAAACATAAAATTATAATCCAGTGACCTGTACCAGGATAATTTCTTTTTTAATAATAAACATTTTTATTTAAAATTTTGAGTTCTGAATTTTATCCCTCATTCCCTCCCTCCCTTAACCCTTCCCTGAGGCAATAAGCAATCAGATATAGGTTATACATGTGCAATTATGTAAAACATTACCATATTAGTCATTTTGTACAAGAAAACTTGAATAAAAGAAAAAAAGAAAGAAAGTAAAAATAGCATTCTTCAGTCTGTATTCAATCAACATCAGTTTTTATCTTCGGAGGTGTATAGTATGCTTCATCATTAGTCCTTTGGAATCTTCTAGGATCAGTGTGTTACTGAGAATAATTAAGTCATTCACAGTTCTTCATAAAACGATATTGCTGTCATGGCACAACATTCTCTTGGCTCTGCTCACTTCACTATAAATCAGTTCGTACAAGTCTTTCCAAGACTTTCTGAAATCATCCTGCTTGTCATTTCTTATAGCACAATAATATCCCATCACAATCATACAACACAGCTTATTTAACTATTCCCCAATTCATGGACATTCCTTTGATTTATAATTCTTAGCCACCACAAAAAGAGCTGCTTAAATATTTTTTGTACAAATAGGTGGGAATTTTTCCCCTCTTTTGGGGAATGTCTTTGGGATGTAAATCTAGACCAGTGGTAATGCTGCATCAAAGGATATGCACAGTTTTATAGCCGTTGGTGAATAATTCTAAATTGCTTTCCAAAATGGCTTGGTCTGTTCACCACTCCACCAATAGTGGATTAGAGTCCAAGTTTTCCCATATCCCCTCAAACATCCAATATTTTCCTTATGTGTTATATTTGCCACTCTGATCCATGTAAAGTGATACCTCAGAGTTGTTTTAATTTGCATTTCTTTGATCAATAGTGATTTAGAGCATTTTTATATGAATATAGATAGCTTTGATTTCTTTATCTGGAAACTGCCAATTCATAACCTTTGACCATTTATCGATTGGAGAATGACATCTTTTTTTATCAATTTGACCCAGTTCTCTATATATTTGTGAAATGAGGCCTTTATCAGAGATACTTGTTTCAAAATTTCTTTCCCAGTTTTCTATTTTCCTTATAATCTTGGTAACAAAAGCTTTTTGATATTATATAATCAAAATTATCTATTTTACACTTTGTATTACTCTCTGTATCCTCTTTGGTCCTAAATTTTTCCTCTGTCCCTAAATCTGTCAAATAAACTATTCCATGCTCTCTTCATTTGTTTATGTTATCACCCTTTATGTGTAAATTATGTATCCATCTTGACTTTATTTTAGTATAAGGTGTGAGATGTTGTTCTATACCTAGTTTCTGCCATACTGTTTTCTAGTTTTCCCAGCAGTTTTTGTCAAATAATGAGTTTTTGTTCCAAAAGCTTTGATCTTTTTATTTGTCATATGCTAAATTACTATAGTGTAATTTGTACCTAGTCCATTCCACTGATCCACCTCTCTGTTTCTTAGCCAATAACAGATTGTTTTGATAAATACCAGTATATTTTTTTACCTGAACTCCATTAAACAACATGAGAGAAATGAGATAACAGATAAGATCGAAAGATGTAGTGCTTTAAGGTTTGCAAATACTTTGACACACATTATACTTCTCAAAAAATAAGGGGACTTGGAAAAAGAATAGAAGATATTTTAGTCTAAGTCTCTCATTTTGCAGAAAGAGGGCATTTTGGGATTGTTCTCTGCCTGTCAGATTGCTAAAAGGATCACTGGGCCTCAGATTTGCTAATTAGGTTTTTGTCTCAGCATGAGACTCTAACTCTCCTTGTCTCTACAAGTAAGGGAAAATAGCAGAGAAAGATAGCTATACTCTATCACTTCCTTCTAACTCTTCTGATTGTCATTGCTTTGTATAATTCTACCTCCATCCCTACCCCTTGGTAAGGGACATTTTTAAAAGTTCTTGCACCATGACTTCCATACAACTATGGCATAAAATCCTCTACCTACACTGAAGAAGGAAATGGCAAATCAGTCCAGTATCTTTGCCAAAAAAAACCCCATGGACAGTATTACATAATAAAAGAGATGATATTGGAAGATGAGCCCCTCAGGTCTGAAGGTGTCCAATATGTTACTAAGGAAGAGCAGAGGACAACTACAAGTAGCTTCAGTGCTAATGTAGTGGCTGGGCCAAAGCCAAAAGGAAGATCAGCTGCATATGCATCTGGTGATGAAAGGAAAGTCCAAGGATATAAAGATCAATATTGCATAGGAACCTCAAATGTAAGATCTATAAATCAAAGTAAGCTATATGTAGTCAAACAGGATATGGAAAGACTAAACATCAATATCTTGGGTTTCAGTAAACTTAAATGGAGGAGAATGGGTGAATTTTAATTTACGTGATCATTATATACACTACCATGGCCAGGAATTCCTTAGAAGAAATGGAGTAGCTCTCTTAGGTAATAAAAGGGTGATAAAAGCAGTACTGGGGTATACTCTCAAAAATGACAGAATGATATCTGTTTGAATCAAGTTAAATCATTAAATATCACAGTAATAGAAGTCTATGCTCAAAACACTGATGCCAAAGAGGCCAAAGTGGATCAGTTTTATGAAGACCTACAACATCTTTTACAAGCAAAAAGAAGATATCACATTCATCATAGAGTATTGGAATTCTAAAGTAGGAAATCGAAAGATAATTAGAATAACAGGCAAGTTTGGCCTTGGAGCACAAAATGAAACAAGGCAGAGAAAAATAGAGTAGCATCAAAGACTCTTTTTCTACAGCCCAAAAATGACTCTACACATGGACATCACTAAATGCTCAATACAGAAATTAGATTGATTATATACTTTGTATCCAAAGGTGAAGAATATAGAATATATAGTAAATTAAAACAAGGCCTAGAGCCCATGTGGCTCAGATCATGAGCTTCTTATTTCAAAATTCAGACCTGAATTGAAGAAAGTGGGGCAAACTATCCAACCATATAGGTATGACTAAAATATCTCTTATGAATATGAGGTGGAAGTAAAGAATAGATTTAAGGGATTAAATCTGGTAGAATCCCTGAAAACTATGGACAGAGGTTTCCAATTGTGCAGGAGGCAGCAACAATAAAAACAAACAAACATTCCCAAAGAAAAAGAATAGCAAGAAACTAAAATGGCTGCCTGATGAGGTTTTTCAAATAGCTGAGGAAAGAAGGAAAGCAAAAGATAAAAGAAAAAAGGAAAGATATACCTAACTGAATACAAAATTTCAGAGAAGAGTGAAGAGAGATAAGTTTTCTTAAATGAGCAATACAAAGAACTAGAAGAAAATAATAGTATAGAAAAGATAAGAAATATCTTCAAAATAAAGATATCTAGCTATATGACCCTGGGTAAGTCACTTAACCCTCATTTCCCTGAAAAAAGAAGATATCAAGGGAATGTTTCATCAAAAAATAGGCAAGATAAAAGACAAAGATGGTAGGGATTTAACAGAAGCAGAAGAAATTGAGATTAAGAAGAGGTGGCAAGAATACACAAAAGAACTATAAAAGAACAAGTTTAACATAATTTAACAATGGTATACTATCTGATTTAGAGACAGATATCCTGGATAATGAAGTCAAGTGGGCCTTAATAAGCATTGCTAAAAATAAGGTTAGTGAAATTGAAAGATTTCCAGCTGAGTTATTTAACACCCTAACAGAAGATGCTTTTAAAGTGATGCACTCAATATGACAGCAAATATGGAAAACTCTACAGTGGCCACTGGATTGGAAAAGATCAGTTTACCTCCTAGTACTAAAGAAAGGCAATGCCAAGGAATGATCAAATTACCAAACAATTGCACTCATTTCACATGTCAGAAATGTTATGCTTAAGATTCTAAAAGCTAGGCATCTGCAACATGTGAACCAAGAATTACCAGAAGACCAGGTTGGCTTTCAAAGAGCAGAACTAGAAGACCAAATTGTGAATACTCAGTGGATTATGGAGAAAGCCAGGGAATTTCTAACAAAAAAAATCTAATTCTGCTACATTGATTACAATAAAGCCTTTGATTGTGTGAATCACAACAAAATTGACAAGTCCTCAAAGAGATGGGAGGACCAGATTATTTTATGTGTCTCTTGAGGAACCTGTATGCAGGTCAAGAAGCATCAGTTAGAACTAAACCTAAAATAATTGATTAGTTTGAGATTGAAAAAGGAGCATGACAAGGAAGTATATTGTCACCTTATTTATTTAACTTATATGCAGAGTACATCATGCTAAATGCCAGGCTAGACTAGTAAAAAGCTGGAATTAAAGTTGATGGGAGGAATTTCAACAATCTCAAATATGCAGATGATACCACTCTGATGGCAGAAAGTAAAAACTTAAGGAGTCTCTTGATGAAGGTGAAAAAGGAGAATGTAAAAGCAGTCTTGTAGTTTAACATAAAAAACTAAAATCTTGTTAACTGTTGCCATCACTTCCTGGCAAATAGAGGGAGAATAAATGAAAGTAGGGTCAAATTTTGTGTTCTTGGGTTCAGAGGTCATTGCAGACAGTAACATAAGCCTATTTGTTCCTTGAAAGGAAGGTATGCCAAATTTGAACAGCATAATAAAAATCAGAGACATCAACTTGTCAACAACAGTCCCTATTAGTCAGTTATGTTTTTTCCAATAGCAGTATTTGGCTGTGAGAGTTGGAAAAAAAGGAAAGCTGAGTCCCATGGAACTGACATGTTTGGATTCTGGTACTGGAGAAGACTTTTGAGAATCTCTTGAACACCAAGGAAGTCAAATCAATCAATATTAAAGAAATCAATTCAGACTATTCACTGGAATGTCAAATACTGAAGCTAAAGCTTAAATAACACTCTGGTCCCATAATAAAAAGACAGGACTCACGGCAGCTAGATGGCGCAGTGGATAGAGCACCAGCCCTGGATTCAGGAGGACCTGAGTTCAAATCTGGCCTCAGACACTTGACACTTACTAGCTGTGTGACCCTGGGCAAGTCACTTAACCCCAATTGCCTCGCCAAAAAAAAAAAAAAAAAAAAAAAAAAGACAGGACTCATTCAAAAAGACCCTGATGATGGTAAAGATTAAAGGCAAAAAAAGAGAATAGGATGACAGAGGATGAAATGGATAGATAGTATTTTGGAAAGAACAAACATAAACTTGGACAGGTTTGAGAAATACTGGAGGAGAGAAGAGTCTTGCCTACTATGTTCCATGGGGTCAGATAGAGTCGGACATGACAGAAGGACTGAACACCTCTTAGTTGACAAGAGTGTTTGTATTTGGCCAGCTGGGATGCCTCTTCCCCTAGTTCTCAAATCCTCAAGCAGAAACCCCCTTTACCTCAACTGGTTTAGATCCACCTCAAATTATGTAATGCACATTTAACAGGAAGCTGATAAGAACTCCTGTTTCAGCTCAATTAAGATTGCAGGTTGTCATTGTTTTCTATCATTCCTACTTTGAAATTATACACTAGTAATAGTCATTGGGTTCCTATCTTTTACCTATCATGTCTGAGGCCCTGCCTTAGAATGCAACCCAAGTTTTCCAGGTATTACAATTTATCCAGAACTACCAAGGCCGTGTTTTATTTTTCCTGTTGCTCTCAAGGAACATGTGACAGACCACTCTAGAAGGTGAAGGCAAGGAGCAAGTACATACTAGGAGGAATGCAAAGCCAGTGTAAAGTCACATGTTTCTCATGAGTGAGAAACAGAGAAAAGCAGGTTTTGCTAGCTTAAAGAATGCTAATTCCAGCCAATTGGGCAAATCATAGAAAGATTTTAAAGCTATTGAGGTAGTTTTACCAAACTTTTACTGGCACTCCTGGGTTAGCATTTTACTCTGAATGTTTTGGCTAGTTAGCCTTTTTTTTTTTAAATCACTGTTTCATTCTCACTATTTGTCAACTACCCAGTGAGATGGGGGAGCTAGCTAGCCTTAGAGGACTATTCCTTCTGGCACCAAACATATAGTGCTGGGCATCACTGTCAAATTGTAGCCTAGGTGTTGTAAAGTGAATTTAACAAAGACAGGAGAACTGGGCTCTAGTTACAGCACTGCTCCTAATATGCTGTATGACTTTGTACAAAGCATCTCACCTCCCTCATTTCAGTACCTTTATTTCATAAAAATGAAAGAACTGGAATAAACTATATCTTCATTCTCTTCTAATTATAAGAACTATGATTTCTTGGTTGTTGGGTTTTTTGTTTTGTTTTATTCTTGAACTTCATTCCCAAAGAAAACCATGACTTCAGGAGGTGATGTAATGCCTTGCAGTGAATTGGATTTAAGTGAGGGACAGCTGTGCAAAGTCACCAGCCTCACTCTCCTCCAGAGCCATCTAGGTACTGTGGCAAGTTACACATTAGGATGATTGGCAATGGCCCTGGATGTTTGAAACAATCAAGGTTAAGTGACTTCCCCAGGGTCATAGAGCTAATAAGTATCAAGTTTCTGAGACCAGATTTGAACTCAGGCCCTTCTGATTCCAAGGCCAGTACTCTATCCACTGCACTACCTAGCTGCCTTATGTTTTCTTTTTTCTTTTCTTTTCTTTTCTTTTCTTTTCTTTTCTTTTCTTTTCTTTTCTTTTCTTTTCTTTTCTTTTCTTTCTTTCTTTCTTTCTTTCTTTCTTTCTTTCTTTCTTTCTTTCTTTCTTTCTTTCTTTCTTTCTTTCTTCCTTCCTTCCTTCCTTCCTTCCTTCCTTTCTTTCTGGCATAAAATGATGGTTAAGTGAATTGCCCAAGGTCACAAAGCTAGTAAGCATAAAGTGTCTGAGGCCAGATTTGAACTTAGGTCCTCCTGACTCCAGGGCCAGTGCTTTATTCACTGTGCCACCCAGCTACCCTAAGTTCTTATTCTTTAATAAGGAATCAACTCTCAGCAAAAAAGTAAAAAATTGTTAGGACATGATTTTTCATAGGAATATAGACCATGAAAGTAGGGCTTCATGAACCCTCTTATTTTTAAGCTTTTCAACATGACTTGTCATGTACGTTAGAATAGGGATAATTGTTTTGAGGGGAGCAAATATTCTTTTTTTGTTGTTTTTTTTTTGGTTTTGTTTTTTTGTAGGCAATGGGGGTTAAGTGACTTGCCCAGGGTCACACAGCTATTAAGTGTCAAGTGTCTGAGGCCGGATTTGAACTCAAGTACTCCTGAATCCAGGGCCAGCTCTTTAACCACTGTGCCATCTAGCTGCCCCCTGGGACCAAATATTCTTAATATTTTTTTTCTTTCACTTCACCTAATAAGGGTGAAACAGAATTTATAAACCTTTATACTTTTTTACCTACTAATAGGAAATATCAATTAGAATTAGTCTGCCTTGAGATAGGTTGCTTTTATTCTGCTGGTTATGTACTGTTTCTATGGTAATCATAATTAGAACTAACAGGTTCTCAAATTCATGATGTATGTGTTTGGCTGGTTAGTTGAAGCAATGGGAAAAGCTATCATCTGTAGGATTATGCTCAACAATAACTACCAACTCAGGATCCACCTCCCTCCTCTGCCCAAGAATAATAGTGCTAGAGTCCTGCCGATAAGGGATAGAGTTCAGGAAGAAAATGGAATATTGGAAAGGAAAAAGACTAGAAATAAGGAAGTTTTTAGAAAGGATTCTTTCATTGCTTTTGAGATTGAATGAAGATACTTTTTTTTTCTATGACTTTACTCTAAGACTCTAAAACATCAGTTCCAGGCTTCATTTCCCCATCCCCCTTCCCAGCCCCATTCCTTGAGTCCTCCCTTACATTACAGGAAAGGACACTGAGGGAAAAAAAAATTTACCAGTATTATACCCCTACATCTTGTTTTAAAAACACCTTTGATAGTTCCCGTTCCCCATAAGGAAGTGTTTTCTCTACCATCCACTTCTTTTTCATAGTTCTTTGCCTTTTAAAGCTACATATTTTACTACCTCATCTTTTTTAATGATGCATAAGTTTATTTACTGAAAACTTTATTATTTAGCTTTTCTGCAGCTCCTTATAATGTACCCTCTAGCTCAGATTGAGTAAGCTTCAGGGGTAGGAGAGACCTTGTCTCTTTTGGAGAATATATCATTTAAAACACATTTAAACTTGGTAGGGCAGATGCTAGAATAGACATTGGGCAGGTTGCCCCTTCAAATCACTTCTACCTCTAGAATTCTGTGATTATAGAGTAAGGCATGAAAAAAAGATATAAAATGATTTGTTCACACATTGGGATATACAGCCAGAGGTCATTCAAGCATAGCAAGTGTCGAGGAATTATTGGAATAGATTTGTTGTATGAAAATTAAGATGAAAATTCACAATTATACTTACCCCATTCTTGGGGAAATATTGCCTGGAAGTCTAGACTTTGAAAGCTAATGCTAGTTGTGCTTTTTTCCCTTCAGGAAAGGGAATAGAGAACACATTCTCTGCTCCATGTAGGAACAAGCAAGGAAAAGGGGTGAGGTGGGATGAGAAGGGGAAAAAATGAGTCAAGGGTAAATGAAGAGAACATTCATCCTATCCTAAAATAAGAGAATGGAAACCACTTTGTTCTTCCTTTTAGTCATCTTCCTTTGAAACTTTCATTCAGAAAGACATCCCAAAAAGAGGAAAGGACCTATTTGTACAAAAATATTTATAGCAGCTCTTTTTTGGTAAAATATTACCATATTGATAATTTTGTATAAGAAATTTTGAATAAAGAAAAAAATGAAAGAAAGTGAAAAATACCATGCTTGAATCTGTATTCAATCAATATCAGTTTTTTCTTTGAAGGTAGAGAGTAGGCTTCATCAGTATTCCTTTAGGATAGTATTGGGGGCAGCTAGGTGGCACAGTGGATAGAGCACCAGCCCTCGATTCAGGAGGACCTGAGTTCAAATCCGGCCTCAGACACTTAACACTTACTAGCTGTGTGACCCTGGGCAAGTCACTTAACCCCAATTGCCCCACAAAAAAAGGATTGTATTGGATCATTTTATTGCTAAGAATAGTTAAGTCATTCACAGTTCTTCATCAAATAATATTGTTGTCTTTGCACACAAGGTTTTCCTGGTTCTGCTGACTTCACTATACATCAGTTCATACAAGTCTTTCCAGGTCTTTCTGAAATCATCCTGCTTGTCATTTCTTATAGCACAACATATTCCATCACAATCATATACCACAACTTGTTTAGACATTCCTCAATTGATGACATTCCTCTGATTTCAGTTTTTAGCTACCAAGAAAGGAATGCGAAACTGGTTCAACATCAGGAAAACTATCAACATCATCAACCACATCAGTATGAAAACTAACCAAAATCATATGATTATCTCAATAGATACAGAGAAAGCTTTTGACAACATACAACACTAATTCCTATTAAAAACACTAGAGAACATAGGAATAGGTGGAATTTTCCTTAAAATAATAAGCAGTATATACCTAAAGCCATCATCAAACATTCTATGTAATGGAGATTAGTTAGAGGTCTTCCCAATAAGATCAGGGTGAAACAGGGATGTCCATTATCACCTCTATTATTTAATATTGTACTAGAAATGTTAGCTCTAGTAATAAGAGAAGAAAAAGGAATTAAAGGAATTAGAATAGTCAAAGAGGAAACAACACTTTCACTCTTTGCAGATGATATGATGGTATACTTAGAGAATCCTAAAGAATCAACTAAAAAACTACTTGAAACACTTAACAACTTTAGCCAAGTTGCAGGATATAAAATAAACCCACTTAAATACTCAGCATTTCTATACATGTCCATCAAACTCAGCAGCAAGAAATAGAAAGAGAAATTCTATTTAAAGTAAATGTAGACAATAAAAAAATTATTGGGAGTCTACCTGCCAAGACAAACCCAGGAACTCTAGGAACACAATTATAAAACACTTTTCACACAAATAAAATCAGATCTGTACAATTGGAAAAATATCAATTGCCCATGGATAGGCTAAGCTAATATTATAATTCTACCTAAATTAATATACTTATTCAGTGCCATACCGATCAGACTACCCAAAAATTATTTTATAGAGTTAGAAAAAATAATAACAAAATTCATCTGGAAGAACAAAAAGTCAAGAATATCAAGGGAAGTAATGGAAAAAAATACACAGGAAGGCAGGATAGCCATACCAAATTTGAAGGTATACTATAAAGCAGCAGTCATCAAAACTGTTTGGTACTGGCTAAAAAATAGAGTGGTTGATTAGTGGAATAGGTTAGGCACAGGAGACACAGTAGTAAAGGACTATAGTAATCTACTGTTTGATAAATCCAAAGACTCCAGCTTCTAGGATAAGAACTCAGAATTTGACAAAAACTTCTGGGAAAACTGGAATGGCCGAAAGTAGGCATAGACCAACATCTTACGCCATATACCAAAATAAGGTCAAAATGGGTACAAGATTTAGACATAAAGGGGGATACCATAGATAAATTAGGAGAGGAAGGAGTAATATACCTCTCAGATCTATGGAGAGGAAAACAATCTATGTCCAAACAAGAAATAGAGAGTAATATGAAATTCAATATGGATGACTTTGTCTACATTAAATTAAAAAGGTTTTGTACAAACAGGAGCAATGCAGCCAAAATTAGAAGGGAGGCAGAAAGCTGGGAAACAATTTTTATGGCCAGTACTTCTGATAAAGGCCTCATTTCTAAAATATATAGGGAACTAAATCAAATTTGGAATAATCCAAGTCATTCCCCAATTGAGAAATGGTCAAAGGATATGAACAGACAGTTTTCTAATGAAGAAATCAAAGCTATCTCTTGCCACATGAAAACATGCTCTAAAAAATGCTCTAAATCACTATTGATTAGAGAAATGCAAATTAAAACACCTCTGAGGTACCACCTCACACCTATCAGATTGGCTAACATGACAAAAAAGGAAAATAATAAATGTTGGAGAAGCTGTGGAAAAATTGGAACACTAATCCATTGTTGGTGGAGCTGTGAACTGATCCAACCATTCTGGAGAACAATTTGTAATTGTACCCCAAGGGCAATGGAACTGTTAATACCCTTTTATCCAGTGGTACCACTGCTAGGTCTGTATCCCAAGGGGATCATAGAGGAGGGAAAAGCACCCACATATACAAAAATATTTATAGCAGCTCCCTGTGGTGGCAAAGAATGGGAACTCAAGGGATGCCCTTCAATTGGGGAATGGCTAAACAAGTTGTGGCATATAAATATAATGGAATACTCTTGTGTGGTAAGAAAAGATGAGCAGGAGGAGTTCAGAGAAACCTGAACATGATACTGATTGAATGTAGCAGAATCAGTAGAACATTGTACACAGTACAATGATGAACAATGGTGACAGATTTTTCTCTTATCACAGTGAAATGATCCAAAACAATTTCAGAGAACTGTGAATTATGAATGTGGATTGAACCATACTGTTTCTACTATTTGGCCATTTTTCCCCTTCTTTTTTGAAGTTTTTCCCTTGTGCTCTGATTCTTCTTTCACAATATGACTAATGCAGAAGTATGTTTAATGTGATTGTACATATATAAACAATATCAGATTGCTTTCTGTCTTGGGGAGGAGGGAGGAAAGAGAGGGTTGGATAAAAATTTGGAACTAAAAATCCTATGAAAACAAATCTTGAAAACTATCCTTACATGTAACTGGAAAATAATAAAATACTTTTATTTAAAAATAAAGAAATAAAGAACAACTTAAACTGGGGGAAAAAGAGAGAGTTAATATGGTAATGTACCTAGAAGACTTAGTTAACAGTCAAGAAGGTCTAGGTTCAAGTCAGTCCTACTTCTGACACACATGCTAACTGTTTCACCATGGGGAGGAGTCACTTAATCTCTCAGTGCCCCATGTCAAGTCTCTGAGAATATAAGTGAAAGAGGAGTTAAAGGATGTTTCCATATTAAGATTTCTCTATACTGATAAAATAGCAGATCTTGTTACACCATTCCCCCTAAATATTATATATAAATGTTTGCACATCACAAAATCGTGTATTTATTTTATCTGTCAGTCAAGTAACATTTGTTAAGTGCCTTCTGTGTGCCAAGGACTGTGCTATGCAAGACAGTCCCTGCCCACAAGGAGCTCACAGTTTAATAGAAGAGACAACACACTGAAAACTATGTCCAGACAAGCTATATACAAGATAAATTGGAAATAGTTAATAAGAAGGTCCTAGATTTAAGATGGATTGGGAAAAGCTTCATATAAAGGTAGGACTTTAGCTGGCCCTTGAAGGAAGTCACAGAATTCAAAAGGCAGAAATAAGGGAGAACATGCCAGCAATGGGCAAACATAGAAAATACAGGAAGTTGGGGAATAGAGTGTTTTGGTTAAAAAAGAGCAAGTAGGCCATTGTCACTGGATGGCAGAGCACATGATGGTTAAGATGTAAGATATAATGAGATTGGAAATGTGGGTTAGAGTAGATTGTGAAGTAGTTCAAATACCCCCCAAAATTCCATTTGATCCCCAAGGTGATGGGAGTTTATTAAGTAGGGGGCAGCATGGTTAGATCTACACTTTAAGAAGCACATTTTGCAACTGAGTTGAGGATGGACTGGAGTGTGGGGTGTTATAGCATATTTTTTCATTAATTTTTTCTAGCGTTGACTAAGTAGAAAAAAATATAGTAAAGTCCCAAGCAGGTTAAACAGAATATTTCATTCTATGTGTGCTTGATGAAATAATGAGACAAAGTTACTAGAGATGTTAGGCCATTGGCTACATATTTTAGCCTGTATACCCCCAAGAAAAATGAAATAGTCTCATGAATTTGATCAGAGTAGAGATACAATCTGGATAATTCAAACTCATCTCAAGTGTGCTTACCACCACCACCAGTTGTATCTTGCATATTGATGACAGTTATTAAATAATTGCTTCCTTCTGCTTTCATTTTTTTCAGAGACAGCTTGAGTAAATGGTACGTCAGAAATGGAATGATAAATTCTTTCTCCTCTTTAGAGGGCCACAAAAAGGTTCACTGCTGAACCTCTTCCAGATTAACGATGTGTACACAAACCATGACTTATTACCATCTTATGGGTTCTTAGTGTTCAATGCCTTACTACCTTAAAGGCAGATATTATTTTACATTACTCTTCAGAAGACATCTTCATTTAGTTTCAAAATAAAAATGTTACCTTCCCTGGGAATAAGATTTGTAGTGCTAATTTTAAATAT
This sequence comes from Dromiciops gliroides, assembly GCF_019393635.1. NCBI lineage: Eukaryota > Metazoa > Chordata > Mammalia > Microbiotheria > Microbiotheriidae > Dromiciops > Dromiciops gliroides. The sequence continues at coordinate 195,855,148 of NC_057861.1, forward strand.
CTTAGTAGTCTCTCAGCAGCTTTTGCAAGTTTTAAAGTACTTCTGTAGCTTTTCAAATATTCAACTACACATAAGAAGGTCCATTTGAACTAAAAGAGGCATTTCCTTAGCTGTTATGAAATTTGTCATTTAATTATCTTTTTTTTTCAAATTGACAAGACAAAATTACTATAAAAGCTATTTCAGGTATAATCAAATGATAGAGAAGATTTGTCTTTGATGGTAGCTGGTTATCTTATGACTTCTAGGCATTCTAAGTACAATCTAGTTATTGAATGTGTTTACTATTGCTTATATATAGGCATCTGGCATTTAGGTACTATGGGACTGAATTATTTCACAAGAGATTAATAAGGGCTAGATTTAAATTTGTTGAAAGCAATATGATACCATGGAGAGTTAGATTTCTATGTTGGAATCTTCCCTCTGACACTGTACTCATGGGTAAGACCCCAGGTCAGCCACTCACATCTTTGTGTGCCTCTATTTCTTTATCTACAAAGTAGGAATAATTGTACTTTTCATCATTACCATGAGGTTGTTGGGATAAATGAAAAAATGTGTATTAATTACTTTGTGACCCTTAAAATGATAAAAATATCAGCTGTTACTATTGACAAATTTTAGATTTTAGTTCACAAAGAAAAGACAATATTGAATATGAGCTTGATTTTCAGTTGTTTGCCTTACAGGTTCTACCAGTTTTCTGCCAATAGAATAGAAAAAACACTTTCTAGTGTATTAGCAGGGCTGGCCTTACGTGTAGTTCAATTCAATTCACCACATTAAAAAAATATTAAATTACTTCTAAGCTTAGAGTGAGGTGCTAGGCACTGGTGAAAATTCAAAATTGAAATAAGGCACAGTCCCTGCTCTCATGGAATTTAGTTTGATCATTTGTATATCAAAGCAGAAAGGAACATGAGGAACCATTTAGCCTGGAGTGACCAGGAAAGAAATATCCCATATTTTTTTTTTCAACAAGTAGTCATTCAGGATTTTTTCTTGAAGACCTCCAATGATACAGATCTCACTATTTCCCAACTCATGCCATTGAAATTTGGGATGTCTCTAATTATTAGAACAAGATTGCTCATATCTAGTCAAAAACTTCTTAGAAGTCTCTAAGGGGCAGCTAGGTGGCGCAGTGGATGAAGCACTGGCCCTGGATTCAGGAGTATCTGAATACAAATCTGGCCTCAGGCACTTGACTCTTACTAGCTGTGTGACCCTGGGCAAGTCACTTAACCCTCATTGCCCCTCCCCCCCCACTAAAAAAGAAAGAAATCTCTATACAGTAGTCTTCATCTATGGCCAAGACAAATAAGTCCCTTGAGTCCTTCACATGGCATCGCTTCCAGTATTTGAAAATAGCTAATAAAGCCTTCCCTCAGTATTAGAAAAAATCCTCTTGGCTAGGCTAAACATCCCCTTTTTTCTTCTACCACTTCTTATATGGCAGTTTCAAATTTCCTCATCAAATACCAACCTTATCACCCTACACTAGATGTAACACAAGTTATCAATGTCCTCTCCAAAATGTGGCACCCAAAACTCATCTGCACCTGTCAGATGTGGTCTTCCCCAAATGAAGCTCTCTAGTAAATTATGCCTGTAGCACTCCAGTTTAGCGACTCTGCCATAAACAAAATGAGTTTTAGCTGTTACAAAGATAGTGAAGCTCATAGTGATCACTTCCCTTTCATGTTGTTAAAACAATCCATTTCTCAATGAATTTAAGTATTTTGCCTAGATTTGATTTCAAGCTTTCTGGTGTAGAAATGTAAGATTTCTGTTGTTGCGGCTATTGTTTTAACTTGTTTTAACATTTGTCCACCTTCCATCCTATGACATTGTTTTGAAAATTACTAACAGCTTTTCAACAATCTCATGAATTCTTTCAGATTTGGCAACTTGAACTGCAAAAGCAGATCTTGACACATCAATTTATTTTATATTTTAACTCCATTTTTGTTCTCCATTTCCCAGTGTGAAATAATTTTTGTTGTTAGATGAATTGAAAAGAAATAGAAATGACTAGTTTTTCTCTTTCTAATATTTATTATCATAACCCTGTACAATTCAAGAAATGGTCCAAAAGTCTTTTTAATATTCCTTTTGTCTCCAACATAGCAAATTGAATGCTTTTCATTGTTCTTAGAATTCATGGCAAGCTTCAGCTCATTCTGGGCTCTGAAATCTCTTCTATTAAGGAAAAAAAAAAGCATAACATTTTATAGTCCAGTCAAATTTACCTTTATACTGTTCCTCAGATTTAATATACCAACCCCCACTTCTTTCCATAGGCAGGCAACCATGCCTGGAATACACACACACACACACACACACACACACACACACACACACACACACCCTTCTGAATCTTAGAATCTCCAACTTCCTTCAGAGCTCAGCTTCGGGGCTTCCTTCTATATCAAACCTTTCCTGATCACCCAACTGCTAGTGCCTTACTACCAAAGCCAAACTATAATGGCTGAGAATTAAGTTAAAGGAGAGTAAACATAAGGGGTAATTTATAGGAGTTAGACTCAGAAAGAGAAGAGAGAGAAAAGATGACAGAGCTCAGCTTGGTAGTGTCTAATGGGAGGGTTTCTTAAACGTTCAGATTGAAGAGGGAGACTTGGGGCCTACTTTTTAGGTAGCATGGAAGAAACTGGTAGGAAAGGAAAGTTTGAAGATAATGAAGAGAGTAAATGCATACAGGTGGGTTGACAGGCTGTGGAGTTTGGTGCTCCATCAGAGAAGACTGGAGGGGATGGGATAAAGCATACATATAGAGAAACAAGCCTTAGTGAGAAGGGCCTACTGGTGACACAAAGACAAAGTTGACCTACTTGGCAATTTTTCCTTGATTACATTTTTTTCCCTTGCTCAGGTGACCTTTCCACTAGCTGTAGGTCTTCAATGAAAAGGACTAACACTGTAAAAGAGCTGACTTCACACTGCCTGGCAAAACCCCTGAGGGGCTTTTTATTTTCAGTTTATCCTTGGTTATTACATAGATGAATGGTACTATAAATGAAAGGCAGTCCAGTTTTGGTGGAAGGCCCAGGATTCAGTTGTGAATGATTTTTTTCCCTCACATTCTACCATTCTCTTTCACTTAAAAAAAAAAAAGACAAAAACCAAAATAACAACAACAAAGCCCCACAATATTACACTTACCACAGAAACATTTATGTCACCAATATATCTAGAGTATTGTGCAAAGGAAGAAAAAATTTATAGATAGTACTTTGAAAAGTAGTCATTTCTGGTTCTGATGAGTTTTAATCATATAAATGAAGAGACATCTGATAATATTAAGAAAAAAAGACAAAAAATTAAAACGAAATATTCTCTAATTGAGGAATATGTTCACAGGCAAGTTAAATTGTTTACAAAAGGTTTTTTTATTTTTTTATTATGGAACATAGAGATAGAAAAATAGCATGACATAGTAGACAGAGATCTATACCCAGAGTCAAGAAAATGTGTGGTCAAATTATATCTCAGACTCTTAAAAACTGTGTGACTCTAGATAAATTGGTTAATCTCTCTGAGCTTGCATTTGTTCGCTTTTAAAAATGAAAGAATTGGACACAATAGCTTTAAAGGCCTTTTAACTTTAAATCAGTGATTTTAGGATTATAAAGGACCATGAAATTGATCACCTATAATCACCTGTTTAATGGGATTAAAATAATAATTTTTTTGTATAAACTTAAATATATAAGAAAGATTAAAGAAAGAAAACTGTTATAATGGATAGAGGTCTGACCCTTGGTACAGAGAGACTTGAGTTCAAATCCTGCTTTTGACATATGCCACCTATGTAATCAGGAGTCTCAAGCTCTCATTGCCTCAGCAACTTTGTTAAAGTAAAAGTAATAACTACAGACTGGCTGGCAATCAAGATAGTGCAAAAAAAAAAAAAATCACAGGACCAGACCCCCACCCCCACCCTGCTATATAAAAAAAAATAAGCTCAATTGAAACTGTGAAGCTTAAAATCTTATTGTGTGACTAAAAATCTATTGTGTAGTCACCTTAAATTAGAAACTCATAGCACCAGTCTTTGGAGGTATTAAGCATATATTAAAGTATAATAGAGGTTAGTAAAGAGAATACATGGAGTTCAGAAGGAAAGACCCTAGCTCCCTGCATCTACAGCTGCTCCTACTGAGACCTCCAATGGAAAAGAAAGATTCCCGTTCTCTTGAGGGGAACCTATCTGCAGGACCGCAAGAGGGGGTGGTCCTCACACACAGCTCCGAGCTAATTGGCTGGTAGCATTGACTGAAATACAGGCATTTCTATGAATAGATATAACTTCTGGATGCTAGTCAGATGCTTTCTCGTCAGGGCAGTGCTGCCCTGGTTCTCACAATATCTTTCTCAGCACGGGGATGGCACTCTGATTCTCACAAAGCTTAAAACTTCAGTAAAAGATAAATCTTTGATAACAGACTATGAACTGATTGACTAATATTATTTCACTAGTCCATTAAATTATGATTATTTTTAAGGATGGAGTCTTGAAATTAAAGGCATAAAAGAGGGGGTAGCTAGGTGGCGCAGTGGATAAAGTGCTGGCTCTGGATTCAGGAGTACCTGAGTTCAAACCCGGCCTCAGACCCTTGACACTTACTAGCTGTGTGACCCTGGGCAAGTCACAACTCCCATTGCCTCGCAAAAACAAAAAAAAAGGCACAAAAGAAAAAGTGTCACCACAAAGGCATTAATAAAGTGGATTAGGAAGATGCTATGATCCTTTCTGAGAGAAAAGGCAGCATATGATTGGTTTTTAAAAGAGTTTAAATAAGAAATGAGCATGCTTTCTTTGTAATCTCTATTCTCATTTTGTAATCAGGTAAGAACTCACCCAATTGATTGAATCTATTTGAAGTTTTGGGTCCTTTGTTCATTTCATTGAAATTATTTGTATTAGCGAGGAGTAATAGCCCCCATCAGTGAAAAACCCTCATTTGGATGATGAGCTTTTGTCTACACGCTATGTATCAATTTTAATTGGAGTCCTAAGGTTGCGATTGTTGGCATTATAGAATTTTTAATTAGGCAGCTATCTGCAATATACTTTACATGAAAAAAGGAAGAAACCTGAGAAAAGTTTTTAATAGAGGATTTAAAAAATCTATCAGCACTTTGAATAAATCTCAAATCAAATTTTTGCAAGGATCATAATGCAACATAATTGGGCTAGAATACACCCTAGGCATATTATGTTTAGATAATGATTGATTATTTTGAGTAAAACTGTAATTTTGTTCCTTTCTTTTTTTTCTGCCTGAAGCACTAAGAACATTATATTTCTAAGGTTCTTTTAAAAATATTGTTTTCACTAGGCCTTATGGAACATTTTTTTGAATAGGATAGTGGAAAGAGATTGGGACTAAGACTCAGAAAATCAAGACATTCCAATACTCCCAATACCATGCTTTGGAACATTAAGCAAACACTTCACTAGGCTCGGTAAAGAGGGTATTAAAAGTAAGTGAATGGGGCAGCTAGGTGGTGCAGTGGATAAAGCACCAGCCCCAGATTCAGGAGGACCTAAGTTCAAATCCAGCCTCAGACATTTGACACTTATTAACTGTGTGACTCTGGGCAAGTCACTTAACCCTCATTGCCCTGCCAAAATTAATTAATTAATTAAATATTAAAAAAAGAAAAGAAATGAAAGAATTGGGGTGAGGGGGTTAAAATAGTAGAAGTGTTAGCCTTGATGAGGAATAGGGCCACTTCATCATATGAGAAAGGAGTAAAGGATGAGAAAGTGGCAGAAGGTAAATCAGTGAAAAAGGATGTAGATGAGGGGAGAAGAGGGAATTCACAGAAAATGGCCTTTTTTTCTTCAACATGTTAGACAAATTTCTCAGCTGAGAAAAGGAGGGAAGCAGAACCAGGGGAGGTTTGAAGAGACTTGAAAAAGTTTGGAAGAGCTGCTTTTGAGAGCAAGATAGTGAGTTGATAAGGGAGGTATACTCTCATTGCCTAGCAGTACTAAGGCCCTGTTTGAGTTTGTATACCATGCATTTGTAGCAAACACAATCAGAATGATTGTGTGATTTTCTCTCCCTTCCTTCAACCTCATAAGTAGAGGAATGAAGACCATGAACAATCGGAGTGATTTAAGACTGAGGCTGGGCTGAGTGTAATGGATGATATGATAAGGGGGCTTGAGATTCAAGAGAATCTAACATCTAAAAGACTTCCCCACTCTTTTCTTTTTTGTTGGTAGTTATGCTCCACAACTGTGGCTGTTTAAAGGTAAACATTGCAGGGATTTTGGCTTGGAGGTTCAGCCCTTTCTCTTCTCATAGATTGATGACTTGGCATGAATACATATTAGCAGCAAGTTCCATTCACTCGCTATTTTATCTCCCTTAATGCTCTTTGATCAAGGACTCTATGATCCAGTTAAACTAGCCTAGTCACTATTACTGAGGCTCAGAATTTTACCTCCTGCCTCTATGCCTTTGCAGAGGTTGTCCTGTATTTAGGGACTTTACAGAACAACTGAATCATAGAATTTGAGAGTGAGAAGCAGCCGTCAAGACAAACCACATATGAATAAACATTTAGAAAAGTGATTGTCTGGACCCTTCTTGAACATCTCCATAAAGTGGAAATCCACTGTTTATTGAGTCAGTCTATTCCACTTATAGAACATATTTAATTCTTAGGAAGTTTTCTTTATCATTAAGCCTGAATTGGTGTCTTTTCCAATTGATTTCTTTTCTACTGGCTTTCACCCATAACTCCTGGTTCTGACTTTTGAGAATAAAACAAAAAGAAATCCATTCCCTCATTTCTCACTAAACTTCTCCATCATGTCCCAGACACCTCTTCATCCTGCAAGATCACCTCAGACTCCGTCTAGGGATAGATGGCTCCTCCCAGGACCTCCATTTTTAAGTAGGGTACCCGGGGCAGGCGTCTCTTTATTTTCACCAGGCTGTACTCCTCTGAACTTCTTCATCATGTTCCCAAGCCAAGCATCTTTTTTCTACCCCTTATTCAACTTCTTTCTATGTGTTGTCTTTTCCTTAAAATATAAGCTCCTTAAGGGCAAAAGCTTTCTTGTTGTTTGTACTTGTGTTCTCAGTGCTTCGCACAGTGCTTGGTACATGATAAATTTTAATAAATTCATGTTGACTAAACGAACTGACTTTTCCACATTACAATCCCTTAAATATTTCAACATAGTTATCATGCTCTCCCCCAATCCCAGTAGAGTCTTCTCCAGGTCAAACCTCCACATTTCCTTCATTCAATCCTTATATGACATAGATACAATGCCCTTCACTATATTTGGCTTTGATTGAATCCTTAGCACCTAGTACAGTGTCTGACACATAGTAAGTACTTAATAAGTGCTTATTGTCTGGCTTATCACGTTGCTTTCCATGCTTTAGACATTATCCAGTTCCTCAATGTCTTTCTTAAACCATGTCACCTAGAACTGAAGACAATGCTCCATATGAATCCAGATGATTGCAGAGTAGTGGAACTACCAATTCCCTGTTCCGGGAAACTATGCTTTTCAAAACAGCCCAGCATCAACTTAACTTTTGGGGATGTTTTCTCACACCACTGGCTCATAGGGAACTTCTTGTATATTAAGAAATCCATATCTTTGCCTAAGCATTGACTATCTAAACAAACCTCTTCTATGGTGCACTTGTGTAGTCATTTTTTGTAAATAAGTAGGAGAAATTAAAATGATCACTTTTCACCCAACATACCTAAAATTAAATCACTCTTTTGTTGCCTTTAACTTCCTTTGTCAGTCTTAGCTCAGATTCTTAATATTACTTTTATCAGAACATGCAGTCCTCATATTTGCCTTCTATTACCTGGTCTTGTTTCCTTCTATACATTTAAAAAAATATGTTGGTCATTACCTTTCCTATTCCTTCTAGTTAGTCTCTTCAGAAAAATTAAATCTTTATGCTCCTTATTGGAATTGTTTTCCTTTATGTCTACAGAAAGGAAGCTAGGTGAAACAATAGACAGAGCGCTAGTCCTGAACCCAGAATGACTCATATTCATGATTTCAAATCTGGCCTCAGTCACTTACTAACTGTGTGACCTTAAGCTCATCACTTAACTCGGTTTTCCTCAGTTTCCTCATCTGTAAAATGATCTGGAGAAGGAAATGACAAACTATTCCAATAATCTTTCCAAGAAAACCCCAAATGGGTTCATGAAGTGTCAGATATAACTGAAAACAACTCAAGAGCAACAACAATAAATGTGTGTAGAATTTCATTCTTTAGCAACTCCTATCCCTCCTGTAATGACTCCCCTGAAACATTTTAACTGATTGGACATTATGTATCTTTGTTTTAAGCACTTTAGAATCTGTTTTTCCAAAATGTAGGGTGCAAGTCAGACTATCTCTGAATTTTCTATCATACTATATCACAGCCTCCCTGAGGGATTAGTCTCCTTCTTTCAGGGTTCCCATAATTATATTTTAGCAATTAGTTCCTCCCTGCAAGTGGGAATGAGATCCAGATTAGAATCCTCACTTGATGATCCCTCAGCCTTTTGAAAGATGAACTTATCTCTAATGCAAGTCAAGAAGTTATTAGCTGCTCTGCATTTGGCACGAAGAAAGCTGGAACAGATGCCTGGGTAATTGAAATTCCCCATCACTACCATCTATGCTTCTGTGCCAAACTTCTGATTTGTTGTGCAAATTCCTTTTCTATTTCCTCTTTTTATTCAGATGTTCTGTAATATACTTTGATTATAAAATAATTCTTGTTTCTCCCTCTATTGAGCTTCATCTAAATATTTTTATCTTTCTTTCCTCCTTTAGTTCCTGGGGATGCACATACATGTGCACACATGTGCGTGCACACACACACACACACACAGTTTTACCTATCCTGTTTCTACTGAAGACAAAATTCATCCATTATTCTTATTCCACCAGTTCCCAGTGATATCTTCAACATCATTTTTTTCTCCTTATATTAGGACACTTATTTACTCTTACTATAACCTATAAACCCTTTTAATTTGTGGTTAGACATTTGAGGGTATGGTTTTTACTACTAATTCTTTTCTTGGGTTTTTCTTTTCTTTTTTTCCTTCCTCTCTTGTAAATTCTACTTTTTATATGTACATTGGAGGAAATCCATAGGAAGCATCTTCCCTCTCTCATCCTCATTCTTTGTTAGCTTCAAGTCATTTTCATTAGATTTATAAGACTCTGTATGTGCAATCTTATCAACTGTTGTTATCTATATTTCATTTTTGGCCAGAAGTCCAAATCTAATTCACAGATGCCACATTTTTAGGCAGTTTTTTCTTCCTAATTTAATTTTTTCCTCTGTATTCCTTGTTTCCAATGATTAACAGTGAGGAAAACATGACCTGTGTCCCCTTAGCCTTTGGTTTCTTGCCCAGAACTTTAGAATCTTTGTCAATACTTTTTATGTTCCTCCTGGTACTGTCACTTGTACTCACATGACTGACCATACATCTTGGTGTCTTTCTTCTTAATCAACAAGCATTGTTAAGTACCTGCTACATTCCAGTCATTGTGTTATGTTGAACATAGAAAGATAAAAAGTGAAATAGTCTTTGCTCTGAAGGAATTTGCATTTTATTAGGGGAGACAACATGTGTGTATCTGTATATACCTATAGTTATATCTATATGTATATCTACGTGTATCTATGTCTACATATAGATGTAGATGTAGATATGGATATAGATATAGATATAGGTATAGGTATAGATATAGATATAGATATAGATATAGATATAGATATAGATATAGATATAGATATAGATATAGATATAGATATAGATATAGATATAGATATAGATATAGATATAGATATAGATATAGATATAGATATAGATATAGATATAGATATACTATGATGTTTAAAATTTAATGTGTGTTCACCTTAAATTAGAAGCTTTAGCACCAGTCTTTGGACATTAAGCATTTATTAAAGCATACTAGGTATTAGAAAAAAAAGAACATGTGGAGTTAAGAAAAGGCCTATCTAGCCTAGAGTTCCAGCCTGGTCTGGTTCTTCCTCAAGTCCTCTACCACAAGCCTGCTTCAACCATGAACTCCTTTCAAACTGAGTGTGAAAGCTTTTTATAGGTCTGGAGCAGAGGTGGTCCTTACACACTGCTTCAAGCTGATTGGTAGGCATCATCCAAATCCATTGGTTCACTGGACTTGAAGGTGGTCTCAGTTGAGTTCAAAGTCCTTAGCTTCTGAGAACAGTACCTCCTTAAGGGCCAGTCAGGTGTGGTTAGAATCTAACTAGCTTGAAGTAGGCTAATCAGAAATCAATCACTATCACTTAATTCAATCAGTTTAGATTAATCTCTAGGTGAGACTTTGAGTATCTGCCAAATCCCATTATTTTCTCACAATATATATACATATACATATATGTGTACACACACACACACACACACACACACACACACACATATATATATATATATATATATATATATATATAAATCTCAATGAATACCAGATATTCTGATACAGAGGAGGGAGAGAGCCTTAGCAGCTGCGGGGTAAGGAAAGGCTTTCTGTGCTTGTGCAGAGTTTTTTTTGTTTTGTTTTGTTTTGTTTTAAATATTTGAGCTAAATCTTGAGAAATGAGGAATTCTGTGAAACTAAAGTGAAGACAGAGTGCCTCACAGGCACAGGGAAGACCAGTACAAAATCAGAAATTTGAAAGATTCAGTGATCTGTGAGAGGAACAAAGAAAGCAAGTATGGAGGGATTGCAGAGTGCCAGAAAGGAATTTAAGTATAGTGACACAGGAAAGATAGGCTGTTTAATGTGATTGTACATATATAATCTATATCAGATTCCTTGCTGTCTTGGGGAAGAGGGAGGGAATGGAGGGATGGAGAAAAATGTGAAACTAGAAATCTTTTAAAAACAAATGTTGAAAATTATTGCTACATGTACCTGGAAAATAATAAAATATTTATATGGAAAAAAAAGAAAAAAAGGCAGCTAGGTGGCACAGTGGATTGACTGCCAGAACTGGAGTTAGGAAGACTCAAGTTCATATCCAGCCTCAGACACTTACTACCTGTGTTTGCCTGGGCAAATCCCTTAATAACCTTGTTTACCTCAATCTACTCATTTGTAAAATGTTCTGAAGAAGGAAATTACAAGCCACTCCAGTATATTTGCCAAGAGAACCTCAAAAGGTGTCACAAAGATTCAGACATGACTGAAACAAATGAACAACAGCAACATAATGAAAATGTTAATAAAATTTTAAATGTTATCCTTTTTGATGTGGTGAAAAAGTAGAAAGCAAGAAGGTGTTAATCAGAGAATTTTGAATAAAAAAATATGTGAAAATAATGAAAATAATGGACTGCTATGGTACAATAAGCAATGATGAAGAGGATGATTCCAGAGAAAATCCAGCAAGACTTGTATGAGTTGATGCAAACTGAAGGGAACAGAATCATAACATCATAAAATGAATAATATTGATACAATAACCAACTGTGATTCTAGAGTAACAGTGCTACCTACATCGTGAGAGAGAGAAAGATAATAGACCAACTATGGAGAATGTGGTATACATTTTTTGGACATGACTAATGAGAGAGTTTCTATTGTTTGATTATGTAAATTCATTTCAAAGGTTTTCTTTTTATTTTTTAGTGGGGAAGTCATTTGAGGAGAGAAAATAAATTATTATTAATTTAAAATTTTAAAATCTGTGGATAAAAATAATGTGTTTATGATACACTCTGTTCTACATTGTTTTCTTTAATGAATGTCTTCTTTTACTCATCACTGGAACTTTTTCTTTGTGTCCTCACAATTTCATTCTTGCAAAGTTCCAATTTTTCCTCAAATGCTTTTCTCTGTGGAATTTAAATTCCAGATATCCTACCTATCTTTTCTCTGAACCATTTAAAATCTTGCTTCCTCAAATCTGAGTTGCATACCAGATTATGTCCAGCACATTTCCTAATCTCAATCATGGACTAGAAATATCATTGCTCACATTGTCCCAGTATTGTCATTGTGTTTGCTTTTGTAACTAACTCCTTTTGTTAGTCAGAATCAAGTGCATCAGTACCACCTTAGGAGAAAAATAGGTTAAATGTTTTATTAGTTATAATGAACACTCACCCCTAAGCCCTTCTAATTTTTTTAGACTTTATTTTCTCTATTTGATTTTGCTGTGTCTGCTAGGCTCTATTAACGTACAAATGTGTAGCATACTTCTAATGTGTAGCATACTTCTAATATTCACTCAGCTATTTGCAATATATATATATTTTCTTTTTGAAATCATTCTCTCCACTGACAAATTGGTTCTGACCCTTTGGGACACTGAATCTGTAATTTCAAATTCTCTGCATTTTAATACTGAACAGGGTTAGGAGAAGAAAGGTAGAGCATATGTCTATTTGCAGATGCTCATGGCATCCTTAAAAAATAATAATAATAATTTTGTGGGAAAGCAAAATCCATATTAGTTGTTATTCCAAGACCATCTAGATCTACTGGCACTATACAAATATTTCCCAGTACCAGGCATTAAGCCTCCAGGTTTCCTGGAAGATTTTCAGGATTTATAATATTTTGCCATCTGTTGCAACCCCATTATGAATTGGAAATATAGATGTTTTAGTGGTTAAATCATTGAAAATTCAATCATCACTTTCTAGAAGTGATCAAAATTCTAGTCATTTGGATATTGTCTACTGAATTCAACAGGCAAAAGGATGTTTTATTTTCTTTATAACTTGTCCATGATGGCATGTTAGATTGTTTCAGATTTGCTAGTTCAACCAGCTTACTCAGTGTCTTCAGGGTAGATTTTCTTTCTCCCACTTTTTTCCATTATATTCTTCACATCAAGAAACTTTTTCTGGCCTATTTCTAAGGCAGGCAAACAATAGCAGAAAACAAAATCACAGTGCATTGGTTTTGGATCCATAAAGTCTCCCAGGCCACCAGGGTACAATTCAGTGAGACAAAAGAAGTAGGGAACTCTTGTGAGCATGTACATAGAGTCATGAATTGCCTTGATTATAATGTATTATCCATATTTACAAAGGTGGAACGATCACTTGGGGAACAAGGAGATGACTGTTTAGGTCACAGTTGGCATAGATGATGCCTATGGTCTGCAATTCTAATTCAAAAGTTTATTGGAAGGTGTGGAATGCAGAAAGACCACTCTACTTGGAGGCAAGAGGCTGAGTTTCTATTTCATCTTCCATTACTGTCTTCAGATATGTGAAAGTCCACTATAAGGATATCTGACTTACCCTTTTCTGTGGCTTCAGGGGGTAAAATATGGATATTAGGAGAGTTATTAGGGAGGGAGATTTAGTTCAATATTAGGTATATATTATTAACAATTGGAATTGTTTACATTTTTATGGAAGTAAAAAACTAGAAAAAAGTGATGCTTATAAGTTTTAGCTAAAAAATGTGGTACATGAATCTAATAAAATATTACTGTGCTATAAGTAATGATGAATGTGGAGAAGCATGAAAAAACATGAACTGTTGGAAAGCCAATTAAGGAGAGCTAGAAAAACAATATAGTAAATGCACATAATACATATATGTGTATATATAGTACATTGTCAATACATAAATTGACAAGTCAATATACAATGACTAAAACAGTGGAAATGGAAAGAATCAAACAAGATTTTACAAAACTACAAAGGACAACAACAACAAAATACATACTCCAAGCTTGGCTCCAAAGAAGAGATATGAGAAAATGCCTTCCCCTAGGGCTTTGCAGAGATGCATTGGGAAGAGGAGGTTTATTGATGTGAAACATAGTATGTAATTTCAGATCTTTTCAATATATCAATCAGTTTAAATTATTTTTCTCTTCCACTTTTTAAAAAATTCTCTGCAATAAGAGAGTGATATTTGAAAAGAGAAAAGGTACAGATACAGGAGAGCAATCATGGTTTCAGATGAAGCAAAAGGAAAAAATATAACTAATTAAAAGAGACAAGCAGGTTAACCTACATCCTACTAAAACACACCATATACAATGATGTAATAGTAATACTCAACATATGTACACCAGATGGCTTAGCATCCGATTTTTTTTTCTGGGACAATGGGGGTTAAGTGACTTGCCCAGGGTCACAGAGCTGGTAAGTGTCAAGTGTCTGAGGCCAGATTTGAATTCAGGTCCTCCTGAATCCAGGGCTTGTGCTTTATCCACTTTGCCACCTATCTGCCTCCAAAAAATTCATCAACCCACTTAGACTTTTGCCTATGCAGCCTACATTTGATGTTCTTTTTTTTTGGGGGGGGGGTGAGTCAATTGGGGTTAAGTGACTTGCCCAGGGTCACACAGCTAGGAAATGTCAAGTGTCTGAGCCTGGATTTGAACTCAGGTCCTTCTGACTCCAGGGCCAGTGCTCTACCCACTGTACCACCTAGCTGCCCCAGCATCCAAATTTTTAAAGGAAAAAATATATTACAGGAGGAAATATACACTAAAACTCCACTAGTGGAAGACCTCAACTTTCCTCTCTGAGAGATGGAAAAACCTAACCATAAAAAGTAAGAAAGAAGTTAAGTAGATGAATACAATATTAGGAAAGTTATATATTTCTGCAGAACTCTGGAGAAAACTAAATGGAAATGAAAAGGAGTACAACTTTTTTCAGGTGTACATGTCACTTTTACAAAAATCAACCATGTACTAGGGCATAAAAACTTGCAATCAAATGCAAAAAAGTAGAAATATTAAGTGCACCTTTTTCAGTCCATAATGCAATAAATATTACATTCAACAATGGTCTGTGTAAACATTGATTATAAAATTAACTGAAAATCAAATAATACTTTCCTAAAGAATGCATAGATCAAAGAATGAATCATAGATAACAAAAACAATAATTCCATCAAAAAAAGTACAACAATGAAATAAAATACCAAAATCTTTGGGTTGTAGCCAAATTAGTATTAAGGGGAAATTATATATCTCTAAAAGAGAAAAAAAGAACAGATCAATGAATTGGTCATACATATTTTTTATTTTTAAAAAAATCCAACAAATTCAAAAGGAAGTCCTAAAAATCAAAATAGAGATCAATAAAATTAAGAAGAAGTAAGCATTGAAATATTAAAACTAGGAGTTGTTTTTATGATAAACTCAATAAAATAGATAAACTATTGGTTAATTTTATTTTTAAAAAAGAAAACCAAAAAGCAAGGCAACCACACCAATATATCACAAAGATCATACCCTCTGACCAGATGAGATTTATATCAGGAATGCAGAGTTCACTCAATAGTAGGAAAACTAAAAGCATAATTGACCTTATCAATAAGAAAAACAACAAAAATCTTCTGATTATCTAAATAGTAATTAAAAAAAAAAAACTTTGACAAAAAACAACATTCATTCCTGACCAGTTTCCAGGTCCCTCTCCTATCTCTGTCTTGAGAACTCCTGACGTTGGTGCTGTTTCTGTTACCACCTAAAAGTCCCACAGCTGGTATTGCCACCATGTGGGCTCCAGGCTAGTCCCCACCCCTATGTCATAGAATTCTCCTTGTCTTGGGCTGGAAAAATGTCTTACCTTTACCGTTTGTTGGCTCTACTGCTTCATAATTTGATTAAAGGTGTTATTCTAAGTTTTTTAAAGGGAAATGTTTGGAAAGTTTGGCTGCTTCCTCTACTCCACCCACTTGGGTCCACACCCCGTATGTCTCATAAGCAGTGCTTTTTGATCAGTATTTTTGTTGACTTCCACCTTCCAGTCAAACACATATGCCCTGTATTCATTCTCTTCAAGATCTACTCTCTGCTAAGAGACCTTATACATAAATGTGTTAAATATATAATCTAATACATAAGGGTATACATTACTCCTCATGCTTAAGAAAATACCCTAAGATAATTAAAATACATATTATTCCAGAAAATATTTAAATAGTAAGAATTTAAAAGAATACAGAAAGTAAGTATGAACTGGTAAGGAATTAAATAAGCAAAATCAGGAAAATAATGGAGAATAAATCAAGGGAACAATAATGTAAATCAAAAGAACATTAAACCAAAGCAAACTGCTAAATAATTGCACTGCCAAATCTTGGAACTAGGGAAGAAGGGATGGAGCATTTGTATCCTGGAGGTGAGGGACTAAAAGTCTATAAGGTTTCACATACATGAGATTCAGGCTACATTCTTTTATTTTTGATTAACTGTTTATTCTTTGTTATAAAAGAGGGCTCATTTGATGATGAGTGGAATGTGTCTCATGAAACTACTGTGATATAAGAAGAAAAAGATAAATCTTATTTTTAAAAAAATCTTACGTTTAATTATTATAATGGTTGTAATTTCAGGTATCCATAGCAGGACTTTCAGCACCCCATCACTTCTACAACATAGCTAGCCCCTTGCATATGTGATACCATATGCAAATCTAGCTTCAGTGGGAAAATATTCATAAAATATTTTAACATTTATTCTAAAACAAAAAGAAACCACATGCCTATCTCAGATCAGAACCATCTGTCAGCAGAATATCAAGCAGCATTATACCACCTAACAAGAATTCTAAATATCAACTCCTTTACTCGACTTCACCGGTAATTCCAAAAACCTTCATTAAGAACCTATTCTGCAGGGGCAGCTAGGTAGCGCAGTGGATAAAGCACTGGCCCTGGAGTCAGGAGTACCTGAGTTCAAATCTGGCCTCAGACACTTAACACTTACTAGCTGTGTGACTCTTGGCAAGTCACTTAACCCCAATTGCCTCACTAAAAAAAAAAAAAAAAAAAAAAAAAAAAGAACCTATTCTGTGGAAGTGGAGCCAAGATGGCAGAATAGCAGGAAGAACTGTAGCAAGCTTCCAAGCCCACCCCACCCCCACCAAAGAAAAAAAAAAAACAAAATTCATGTATAGAAGGCCCACATCCAAGATGAAGGGCCCTAAATTGTAGGGGGAAGGAATATATGTCAGCTGCAGCAACTTTGCTCACTATGGAGTTCTAGGTCCCAGATCCAGTGCAGACAAAAGAAGGGATGTACAATTAGGGGTGTCAGTACAATGTGAGGACTACTAACCATTATTAAGCAGTACCAAGGAAATCACAAGTTCAGAAACAAGCACCAACTGTGTGGCTCATGTTCTAATCTCGGCAAGTTTCTAGACCCCAGTAAGAGAGTGGATGTCATATCCCATTTGAAGCCTATGTAGGAAGTGGAAAGGGAAGAGAAATACACTAGGAGGAGAAAAGGAGACAAAGATTAGGGACAATAACCTCTCAACCAGCAGGTAATGCAAACAAGAAAGAAGGGATAAGGGATGGAGCTGACACTTAAACCTCAGTGTCTTCTGAACTGAACATGAAAGAAAATGCATACAGAGAATATAGATACAGAAATATGTTTTGTTCAACAGGGAAATAGTAGGGAAAAGGAAAAAAGGAGATTTGTACAGAGGGTAGATTAGAGAAGAGATTATTCCTAGGAAAAACAAACTCTAAGGATGTACAAAAATATTTATAAGTGAGCAAGTTATTTTAGATAAATATAATTTAATACTATTGTGCTATAAGATGATAAAGGGAGTGATTTTACAGAATCCTGAGAAGAATTGTATTCAATGATGTCGAATTAAATGAGCATAATGAGAACAATGGAGAAGCAAGGTGGCAAAATGGATAGAGTTCCAGGCTTGGAGTCAGGAAAACTCATCTTCCTGGGTTAAAATATCACCTCACCAATTACTAGCTTTGTGATGCTGGGCAAGTAATTTAACCATGTTTGCTTCAGTTTCCTCATCTATAAAATGAGCTAGAGAAGTCAGTGGCAAACTATTCCAGTATCTTTGCCAAGAAAACTCCAAATGGCATCATGGAGAGTTGGACATGAATGAAAAGCAACTGAACAACATATGAGAACAATATATGAAATGAGAGTGACATTTTAAAAAGAAACAATTTTTAAAAACGTAAGAATTCATACTGTAATCACCAACCACCATTCCATAGGACAAATGATGAAATATGCCACCTACCTCTTGATAGAAAAGTAAAAAACTCAGAGTAAAGAAGGTAGGTTTGAATCCAAGTATCTACTGGCTCCATGTTTAGGGCCCTTTAATCCATGTTGCCTTCATAATATCTGACATTGAAAAATATTAGTTTGCTATAATGCCATTATTTTAAAAACAAGTCATATGGAAAAATTTAATTGAATTATTACTTGCTATAGAATTAATGCAAAACAAAGTTTTCCTGCCAACTAAAGATGTGACATTCTAATTGAAACATATCCAATATTTACCAGAATTTTGGAGGCAAATGAGAATTTATGATTTCACTTCCTACCAATCAAATAATAAATAAATTTTTATTGAAAACTTACTTTGTGGGGGGCAGAGCCAAGATGGTGGAGGAAAGGCAGTAACCTCTTGGAGCTCCTGACACAATCATTCCAAAAAATTCCAAATAATGTGATAAGACAAATCCTGGAGAACCCACAAAAGGATGAGCTGAGATCATTTTCCAACCAAAGATGGCTTAGAAGGTCAGCAGGAGGGGGCTACTGTTCCAGGGTGGAAGTGGAGCCCAACACTAGGGCCATGCTGACACAGATCCAGCCCCAGGCTGAGTAGACACAGATCCATACCCAGGCTGGCCACCCAGACCTGGGCCAAGCCAACACAGATCTAGCCACAGGCTGGCTGCCCAAACCTGGGTCATGGTAACACAGATCCAGCCCCAGGAAGGTCACAATGGAGAAATTTACGCCAAGCCTCTGAATTGGCTATAGCACTGGCATCTTCTGGAGCTAACCACATGGTCTGGTGAGAGGACTGCATGATTGGCCAGGGCTAGAATACAGGGGTCTCTGCTGAACCTGAGGAAGAATTTGGTTGCTCTACCCCAGCTTTGAACCAAGAAGCAATCTTGAGTACAGACCAGGTAGGGGAGAGGCCCAGGCTCACCTGAGCTATCAAGCATAGCAAACAAAATTTTCTTGCATGGTTGAAGAGCAAGTAGGTTTAGGGTTATTTACATACCAGAGCACAGGCCAGGTGGATAAAGAACCTGTCCCTCCCTAAATTGTATGACCTTGGACCACCTGAAGCTTGAGACAGTGTATCCTGAAAGCAATAACCCAATTTAAGAAGGAGGTAAATGTCAAGGCAAAATGAGCAGAGAAAGATGAGGGGCATAGAAAGTTTCTTTAGTAACAAGGAAGATCGAGGTACACCCTCCACAGAGGATAGCAACTTCAGGGCAACTAGATACAAAGCTTCCAAGAAAAATATGAATTGATCTCAGGCCATAGAAGTGCTCAAAAAGGACTTTGAAGATAAAATAAAAGAGATAGAGGAAAAAATGAGTGATGCAGGAAAGTCATAAAAATGTCAACAGCTTGAAAATCCAAATGGAAAAGCTCTCTGAAGAAAATAATTGCCTAAGAATTAGGATTGAACAAATGGAACCTAGTGACTTTATGAGAAACCAAGACACAATAAAGCAAATACAAATGAATAAATAAATAGAGGGCAATGTGAAATACCTTCTTGGAAAAACAGCTGACCTGAAAAATAGACCCAGGAGAGATAATTTGAAAATTATTGGACTGCCTGAAAGCCATGATCAAAAAGAAAAGATCCTAGACATCATCTTCCAAAGAAATTGTCAGGGAAAATTGCCCTGATATTGTAGAAACAGAATCTAAAATAGAAATTGAAAGATTCCACTGATCACCTCCTGAAAGAGATCCCAAAATGAAAACTTCCAGGAATGTTATAGCCTAATTCTAGGGCTTCCAGGTCAAGGGGAAAATATTGCAAGGAACCAAAAAGAAACACTTTAAGTACCATGGAGCCACAGTCAGGATAGCACAAGATCTAGCAGCTTCTACCTTAAGGGATGAGAGGGCTTGGAATATTATATTCCAGAGATCAAGCCTGGCATTAGAAGCTGTTAAGGGCTAAAATTCTAGCTAAACTGTCTAAAATATCTAATGAGTGGTCGCCAATAAATTATAAGCTTTAGCAAGAGTTAGACTTTTAAGCATTTATTAAGGAGAATAAGAATTTGGTAAAGAGAGAGAAAAAGGCCTAGATTTCTATCTATTAAAGGGAGAGCACATTTCTAGCTCCCTTCTCCACCAGAGTCCAGAGGAAAGAGCGCAAGACTGAGCGCCAGTCTCTTCCTTCCTCCTCCCACTAGTCTGCGTCACTTCCTCCCACCAAGAACTCTTCTACAGTAAGTATCCAGCAGGTGGCGTCATTCCAATCGTTACAGTCCCCCCTGTTGTTCCTCAAGAAACAAAATGTTTCCTTGACGGAACAGTAAAAAGAATATAATAACTATTGCTAACTAATAATATGTGAACAACAATATAGAAAGGAAGAGAGGAAAGTTTTGTCCAGAGGGGCGATTTTTTGTCCTCATGAACCGACGCTTTGACATTAGTCTTGCAAAGGGAGGGCCTCTGCAGAGAATACATGTTACAGATGGTGTATATTATAACAGAAAGAGAAAAAAAAAACAACAAATCAAAACTGTTCATTTAAAGTCTCTGAAAGTCTTTTCTCAGATGTCCTCTAGGTGTAGTCGTGGAATGGACATCTTTTCAGGGGTTGATGTGTGGATACTGGTAATCAGCCAGGAAATTTCCTACAAAATTGAGCTTAACACAACTTTAAAATAGCTTTGTCAATAATCAAATCAAACAATGAAAGTTCTCAAAAACATGTCTAAGGGAATACAGAATCTTAGTTGTTACACATGAAACATATAATAAAACAAAAATTGAAACATTCTTTAAAATTATAATATTACTATAGTCCCCCCCCTTATGGAGGGTAATTGAGAAGACAATTGCTGCGATATTAATTATTAAAAATAATTTTTTATCTTTGTTTCATCACTTTTTGCATCATCTGCCTAATTATCCTCATGCCATTATGAGAAATTAAAAAATCTAATATAATTGGTAACAGGTGTCAAGGCCAAATTCAACACTGTATTTATCATGACACCTGAGATAATTATGGGGGTTACCATAAAAGAACAGAGAAATGATGGGATATGAGCATTCCCACACTTGAGCAATATGTTCTGCCCATACAGTATGCCAGGCTTAAAATAGGTGGATGGAATATATGTCCATGCCACCGAACATATTGGAAGAAACTGAGTCAGACTTAATCAGATGCATGGGACTGAGATGTCCATGGCATCAGGCATATAGGAGGGAGCATGGAAGCCAGGTGTAGAAGTGAGATGGGTGGGATGAATACTTCCAGCCATCTGTACAATATTGTGGGGAAAAATAAAATAAAATATTAAACCAAGAGAATCCAACCTCAACATTTGTCAAAAGCCGTTCCCTCGGCCATACCTTGACTTCATGCATGTCTCCCCTCATGTGACAGTTCAGTGTCTGCTCTTGCATGTATTCCTCTTGTGATTGGATGGCATCTTGGCCAACTGGCATCTGATAACTCAGAATAAAGGCAATTAATGTCTTAAATGATAAGTTCCCATAATCCAAGTCTCATATGGATTTAAAAATTGAGGATAATAAATGATTGCAAAAAATGTGAATACATCTTGACTCAGAACACAATATATAATTATGCAACAATTTCAAATAATACCCCTTTTTTTTTTACTTAGTATACAATTACTTTTGTGAAAAATCAGAACATACTTAAATACAAGTTAAAGCACAACAGAATCTCAAAGAACTTTTTTTTTTTGAAAAAAGAAAACTTTTACAAATGTTCCCCTCTTTTTTTTTTTTTTTGGGAATATGCTTATCAAAAATAATACTTCTAGAATCAATTTACACTTGCCATGGCAACCAATTTGCCAGGGAAATGCTTTAAAGAGTTTGATCAAATAATCAGTTGAGGAAAAAAAAATAACAAAAACAAACAACTCAGAATATGGGAGCACAATACTCCTAGAATTAACATTGTATTATGAAATCAAAACCATGTTTCAAAATTAGATAGATGAATGAATAGAAGAAAATACACATGGAACAATAAAATACAGTGAAATTCAAACTAAGGAAATCTAAATGAATATGAACTTAATATCAATAAGAGTATTATAAAATATAAACTTGATCACATGACTATAAAAAGCTTTTACAAATATTCTCCTTGTTTTAGAAACTAAGTATGACACAATCTCAAAAGCATGAAAATCTCTATGAAAATAAACCTATACCATTAATTTCAAAATGTATATGTAATAGCATAGAAATCCTATGTAACCTCTGAATTGATACTATCACTCTGAATGAATTCAGAACACTTTTGATTCCGATATCTAAAATCCCCAATACTCATATCAATACCTTGCTGTTTACTTCTACATTTCTGTAAAATATATATACTTCCATGGCAAAAGAAGCGGAGTCTTGAACTATGGTGATGATTGTCATTCTTATTCAGCTTAAGTTTTTCTTCTTTAACCCCTCTATATTGTCTGTCAGTCTTTTCACCATACAAATGCTTTACAAGATTACTAATTAAAGACAAAAGCAGGTTAGCAAAATTATGAACAAAACGAGCATATCTGGAATTTAAAGGGTTTTCTAAGGTTGTCTCAGAAGCACAGCCAGGCTGGGGAAGGGCTGAGCCTGAAGCTGCAAATGCAGGTAGAAAAAGTTGAGCATGCGCACCAGATCTCTGGACTTCCCAGGCAGGGGAAGCTATGGGCTTGGCCATAGGAGGAGTAGAGGGTGGGGTCTGGAGAGGAGGGGAGGGACCAGAGCAATTTGAATCAGACTTGATTTTGAACTCAGGCCTGGATTCCTCTTCCCCCACTTTGCCTCCAGGTGCTAGGGGATTAAAAGCTTCTAGAGGGTGGGTCATTGCCTCCAGGCATGCAAAATTAAAGCAACAATTACTGTTAGAACTGGGAAAAGCTGCAGGAATCTTTTCAGGTTTCTCTGAAAAAGCATGGTTGGGAGAGGGAGAGATTCCTTGTGTGAGTAAGTTGCTGGCTCTTTTAACAAAAAGAAAAAGAAAAATAGAAAATCCACAAAAACAAAGCATTAACATGATCTTATCTCCCATTTGTCTGGTTAAACAGACTAAAATCAAAAATGGGGTAATTAGGGAGTTTAAAAGGTCCATTCGAAAAAATTTAAAGGAAAACACAGCCAGTGCGCCAGTACTTAGCAATTTAAAGGGAGAGGGAGGGGAAATTTCTTACCCAACCAGAAGATCAGAAGACTGAGGGTTAGCTTTCCTCTTCGTGGTCAGCCATCTGTTAAGGGGTAAAATTCTAGCTAAACTGTCTAAAATATCTAATGAGTGGTCGCCAATAAATTATAAGCTTTAGCAAGAGTTAGACTTTTAAGCATTTATTAAGGAGAATAAGAATTTGGTAAAGAGAGAGAAAAAGGCCTAGATTTCTATCTATTAAAGGGAGAGCACATTTCTAGCTCCCTTCTCCACCAGAGTCCAGAGGAAAGAGCGCGAGACTGAGCGCCAGTCTCTTCCTTCCTCCTCCCACTAGTCTGCGTCACTTCCTCCCACCAAGAACTCTTCTACAGTAAGTATCCAGCAGGTGGCGTCATTCCAATCGTTACAAAGCCAAAAAGACAAAAATGAAAAGATAAGATGGAAGAAAAAGTCCCACCAGTCAAATGAAGAAAGAATCTGATGGATTTCCCTGCCCTCTGAAACTTAAAAGAATATATATCCAAGGGGCAGCTAAGTGGCGCAGTGGATAAAGCACCGGCCCAGAATTCAGGAGTACCTGAGTTCAAATCTGACCTCAGACACTTGACACTTATTAGCTGTGTGACCCTGGGCAAGTCACTTAACCCCCATTGCCCCACAAGAAACAAAAACAAACGAACAAAAAAAACAACAAAAAAAGAATATATATCCAAAGGGTATGAGCATATCAATAACAAAGCCAACAGAAATCACGATTATCTCAATAGATGCAGGAAAAGCCTTTGACAAAATCTCACACTATAGAGCATAGGAGCTTATCTTAAAATACGTAATATTTATCTAAAGCCATCAGCAAGTATTGTCTATAATAGGAATAAGCTAGAAGCCTTTCCAATAAGATCAGGCATGAAGCAAAGTTGCCCATCATTGCCTTTATTATTTAATATTGTACTAGAAATGTTAACTATACCATTAAGAGAAGAAAAAGAAATTAAAGAAATTAGAATGGGAAATAAGAAAACAAAACTATCGCTTTTTGAAGATGATATATTATACTTAGAATATCCTAGAGAACCAACTTAAAAATCCTTAAAATTATTAACAATTTTAGCAAAGTTGCAGGATATAAAATAAACCCACATAAGTCATCAGTATTTTTATATATGACCAACAAAGTCTAGCAGTAAGAGATAGACAGAGAAATTTCATTTAAAATAACTGAAAACAATATAAAATACTTGAGAGTCTAAGTATCAAGAAAAACCCAGGAACCATACCAACACAACTATAAAACACTTTTCACACAAATTAAGTCAGATCTAAACAATTGGAAAATTATTCATTTCTCAATGGTAAGCCTACCTAAATTAATCTATTTATTCGGTGCTATGCCAAGCAAACTATCGAACATTATTTTATAGAGCTAGAAAATAATAACAAAATTCATCTTGAAGAACAAAAGCTCAAGTATATCAAGGGAATTCATGAAAAAATGCAAAAGAATGGTGTCTAGATATCAAACTGTATTATAAAGTGGTAATTATCAAAACAATCTGTAACTGGCTAAGAAATAGAATGGTACATGAGTGAAATAGAATAGGTACAACATATAATAAATGACCATAGTAATATAGTATATGATAAACCCAAAAATTCACACTTTTGGAACAAAAACTCATTATTTGACAAAAACTTCTGAGAAAACTATTGGTGGAATTGTGAAGTGATCCAACCATTCTGGAGAGCATTTTGGAACTATGCCCATGGACTATAAAAATGTGCATATCTTTAGATTCAGAAGTACTACTGCTAGGTCTATATCTCAAAGACATTCAAAAAAGGGGAAAAGGACCTATTTGTCCAAAAAAAATATTTATAGTAGCTCTTTTTGTGGTGACTAAAAATTAGAAATCAAAGGGATGCCCATCAATATGGGGCACAGCTAAATAAACTGTGCTATATAATTGTGATGGAGTATTGTTGTGCTATAAGAAATGATGAGCAGTCAGATTTTAGGAATAACCTGGAAAGACTTATATGAACTGATGCATAGTGAAATGAACAGAACCAGGAGAATTGTTGTACACAGTAACAGCAATATTGTTGGATGAAGAACTATGAATGCCTTAGTTATTCTCAACAATGCAGTTATACAAGACAATTCCAAAGGACTAATGATGAAGCATACAATCTACCTCTAGAGAAAGAATTGATATATTGATTGAATATAGACTGAAGCATGATATTTTCACTTTCTTCCTTTCCTTTTTTTCAAGTCCTCTTTTACAAAATGACTAATATGGAAGTGTTTTACAGAATTGCACATACATAATCTATATCTGATTGCTTACCCTCTCAGGAAGAGTAAAGGGGAGGAAAAAAGGAAAGGATAGAATTTGGAAATAAAAATTTAAATAATTTTTTTTCAAAGATATGGGCAGTTGCTTCAGGTGTAATCGAATAGGAGATCTGACTAAAGCAAAACAGACCTGGGAGGTCATTTGATGCAACATAATCCTCCTCCTGCGGGAATAGCTGGCTGGACTATTATGGAGAAAAAAAAAATGGGTTTTCTTGTGTTGACTTTTCGTGCCCTCCATGGGCAGAAATGGGGAAAACCAAGGAGAAAGACAGGCTTCACATGTGTCTTTCTGTGAGTTATGCTTAGTGAAGAAGAGATGTTGCTTTGCTGAGAGATGATTAGAGAAAACTGTTTTCTATTACTTGAATAGGTGGCTGGGCAAAGGCTGCTTTGCCCCATGGTTATACATAGCTTCGATGGGGGAACAACTGAGCCACCCCACTTTGCAGTACGTATATCTCCACATTTCTCAAGAAATTAGAAAAGGGATAGCACTCTGCGGACATGAATTCCTATTCAGAAACTACTTAGGTATAAATGTTAAATGGAAAATTTACAGGCACTCCTCTTATTCTAATGTGAATCAGCAATCATGAAAAGTGTTCTCTAGATTATGCAAATTCAATTTCTCTTTTTTGAGGCAGGTAGATGATGCAATGGATAACACACTAGATCTGGAGTCAGGAATATCTGAGTTAAAACCAACCTCAGACATTAACTATATGCAGGACTTGAACTCCTTCTGCCTCACTTTCTATAAAATGTGGATGAAATTAGTATCTAACCCCCTGGGTTATTGTGAGAATAATTGAAATAATATTTGTAAAGAAGTTTGTGAACCTTAAAGTGATATATATGTATGTCTGCATGCTATTTCTATTATTATTATTACTAGCATTATTTATTGCCCATAGAAGAAGTGCCCTCATCAGGAAAAGCAAACCTAGCACTTCTCTCTATCCTAGCCTCTACTGTGATGTCATCATCTGCCTGCTGCATATCTCCACTTAGATGTCCTACAGGTCAACACAAACTCAACATCTCAAATAAAATTCATTTTCTTCCCCATGAAAATCACACCTTTTAATTTCATTACTGCTGTTGAGACAACCACCAACTTTCTCATTACTCAAATTTTTAGCATCAGAAACATCCTTGATTCTCCCTCACCCTTTATTTCCATTTGAATAAATCCTGCAAATTATGCTTCCACAGTACTTTTGACCTTCTATCTACTCTATAGCCCATCTTCTTTGTACAGGACCTCATAACCTCTCACCTGAAATATTATCATAGCCTCCCAAATGTTCTCACTGCCTCCTTTTTCTCCTCTCTCTGATCCATCTTCTGTGCATAAGTATACCTCTGACCTTGTCTCTCAAGAAACTTTAGCGGTTCTCTACATGTATAGAATAAAACACAAATACCACTAGCATTCAAAACACTTTGCAATCTGTCTCCAACATATCCTTTAGACTTTTTTTTTCATATCACTTCATTCTTATATGCTCTGTGTTCAGATAAATGTATCTATTCTGTATTGGACATATACCACATTCTGTCCTCAGCCTCATCACATTGTCACAGGATTTTACCCAGGCCTGTAATATAATCCCTACATGCATTCAATGTTCAACTCATGACACTTGCTAAAAGAAGCCTTTCTTGATTCCCTCTGCTGTCGGTCCCTATCTTTCAAAATTATTTTAAAATTTATTTTGCATTTACTTATTCTTGTTTATATTGTTTATTCCTAGTATGCAGTAAGTTACTTGAGGGCAAATATTTTAGGAAGGAGGGGCTGATTCCAAGTATTAGAGCTGTAATTAAGGTTCCTTGACCAACCTTTCACATTTAAGAGTGTGGAAATCCTCTAAAAATCTGGCTTTGTAGTAAATATTACTTCTGTGAAAGGGAATGTTGGAGCTTAGGGGGACTGATGGTTAAATTTTCAATTTGGGCATTTATACCTTGTAATTAAGTAAAACCTATAAATCAGGGCTTCGTTTATTGTTATGTTGATGCCTAGACTTAAAAAACTGATGGAGAAAGTGTTGATTATATAAATTAAACTTAAAAGTATTGTAATATATGCATTTTTCTCCACAGAGTCAATTGCTAAATATTTACCATAATAAATAAAGAAATGAATGGATGGATGGAGAGAGAGAGAGAGAGAGAGAGACCTGACTGCATCTGTGCCACTAAAAAGTGAAAGCATGGGGCAGCTAGGTGGTGCAGTGGATAAAGCACCGGCCCTGGATTCAGGAGGATCTGAGTTCAAAACTGACCTCAGACACCTGTTATTTACTAGCTGTGTGACCCTGGGCAAGTCACTTAACACTTATTGCCCCACAAAAAAAGAAAGCAAAAAACAAACCACAATTCACATATATTCTAGTGAGGTTTGTTGAGGGATGTGAGTTATATTGACTGCATTTCAGATGACTAATTAATATATGATTTTTTAAAAAAACTGCCCAAATGCATCCAGATACTTCTAGATGATAAGGAAATTGGAATGCTTCTCTGTGCCTACTTCATTTCTGATCTTTGGCAATCTCCTTTAAATTGATACAAATGGCAGTAATCACATGAAGGTTGTAAGTCAAGCCTTTGTCAGGATTGCAATTTGAGGCTAATTGCTCTTGCTCATAGACAAAATGTACATAATTACTCCAATTTTGATTCCACACATCAAAAATTTCCCTGTTCTTCAAGTATTCTTGATAATTTAAGAAACTTCATTGGTCAGAATGTATATGTCTGAGCTCAAAGACAATCTTTCCTGTATTCGTGATAACTCAATGAGACAACTGGGCCTGATGCACATTAGATACCCTTATCCTTAGATTATAGGTGCCTTTGGAGAGTGATTAATAATGCACTAGTTCTCATAATTAACCTAAAGCTGATTAACAGTCAGTGATATTGGGAACAAGCAGTTGTGTCATTTCAGTCAGCATAGTCAACTGTCTGGAAGGATCTACCTTCTCATCTCCTCCTCTTAGCTTGCCCCAGCTTCATTGATGTCCCAGATAAAATCCTACCTTCTACATGAAGCATTTCCTCAGCTTCTTAATTCTAGTGCCATCCTTGCTAATTATTTCCCAATGATCCTATATATACGTTGTTCGTCATAATTGTTTACATGTTGTCTCCCCCATTAGACTCAATTTCCTTGAGAACAGGGATTATCTTTGTCCTTTCTTTATGTCTCCAGTGCTTTAATACCATGTCTGAACATATGGTCAATGCTTAATAAATATTTATTGACTGACTGACTGGTTAATAAGTGTTCTAAGTTATACCTTGACAGAAGTTACTGTTGGTTTGAATGCTTATGTTGTGGGAGGGGGAGGAGGGGAAGAAAACCATATAGAAAATTTATGGGGAAAAAAGTTGAACTTTTAGCATCCAAACCTATGGGTTGACCTAGATGGATGATGAGGTTCCTTCCAACAATAAAATTTCATAACTCATTGAGGTTACAAGAGGTTACAATTGTCTCAAAGCTATTATTACCTCTTAAAATGTGAGTCAAAAAAGATGATCATGAAGCATAATTTATACCAATATTTAGTTTCTATTGGAAATTAGCCTCTCCATCTTGTATTTTCCATTTCAATGCAAAATAAGTGATAATAAATTTCTTGATCCATCACTGTCTCATTTCTATTGCTGGAAATTCATATACCAGTAGCACTTTGATCTGTAAGGAGGATCACAGCAATCAAAGGCAGTGACTAATGGGAAAAGATCACCAGAACAGCAGAGGTATTCATTTTTGTCTTTGGATTCTGAATGCCCAGAACACTAAGAACTTAGTAATTGTGTGTTGAGATGAATTATAACAATGAGATAACAATGATGATAACGATGATAGTTTAAAGGTATTGGGTATTTAAAAGTTTGCAACATTCTTATAAACATTATCTCATTATTGCCTCACAACAATCATGAGTAGTAGATACTTTGGGTAAGTTTATTCCCATTTTAGAGATGTGGAAACTCTAGCTGAGAGAGATTAATTGAAATAGCCATTGTTACAAGCTTTTGAAGCGTCAAAAATGGGATATGCAAAGTCCATGATTATATACACTATCTCAGACAAGAAAATGAGATAAGCATGTTACTTAGCAACACACAACCTCCCCTACCAATCCTTACTGTACCCAATTCACAAGAAAAAATTTGGATTTAAATGTTTCTTTAAAAACAAAAGTGAGGAGGCAGCTAGGTGTCACAATGAATAAAGTACCAGCCCTGTATTGAAGAGGACCTGAGTTCAAATCCGGCTTCAGATACTTGACACATACTAGCTGTGTGACCCTGGGCAAGTCACTTAACCCCAATTGCCTCGCTAAAAAAAAAAAAAAAGAAACACACTGAGTTTAAGAGGGCATATCCAAGATGGAGGAGAGAAGCCATGAAGTTGCCTGAGCTCTCCCAAATTTCCCTTGGAAAATACATCGAATTAAGTCTCTAAATAGATGCTGGAGCTACAGTACCTACAAAAAGATTAGATGGAACAATCTTCTGGCTTAAGAAAATCTAGAAGGTCTTCAGGAAAAGTCTGTTTCACTTTGGTAAAAGGGGAGTGCAGGGCAGCTAGGTGGCGCAGGGGATACGGCGCTAGCCCTGGATTCAGGAGGACCTGAGTTCAAATCTGGCCTCAGACACTTGATACTTATTAGCTGTGTGACCCTGGGCAAGTCATTTAACCTGAATTACCTTACAAAAAGAAAAAGGAGGAGTGTGGCAAATTATAAGTCCCAGGAAGTTTTAAGTCACAACAGAGATCAGCAGCTACAGACCTTCACCCAAAGGCATTGGGTACTTTAAAGTTGGCACAATTCTTATAAACATTATCTCATTATTGCCCCCCAGCTTGAATGCAGAAGCCAATCTGACAGATGCGGTATGCACTACACAACAGGCACAACTAGGCTGGGCTGGCCCAGTGCAGTTAGTAAGCTGCAAGCCACTGAGGCCTCAGAGCAAAAAGCCAGTGATCAGGTCCCTGGCTCCCAGTAAAAGAAGCTTGGAACAGTGTACCCTATAACCCAGGAGCAGAGCTCAACTTTAAAAGACCCAAAATAGATTAAAATATGAATGATAAACAGAAAAGAACCTTCACCAAGGAAAACTACTATGTGACAGGGAAGACCAAAACACAAACTCAGATGAGAACAGCAATGTCAAAATGCCTACATTAGAATTCTCAAAAGGAATGAGGAATTGGTCTTAAGACCAAAGAGCCCTCTTGGAAGACCTCAAAAATAATTTTATTAATCAAATAAAAGAGATATAATAAAAGTTCAGAAGTGAGTTATGAAAGAGAGAGTCAATAGCTTGGAAAAAGAAAAGAACTCCTTAAAAATACAATTGGACAAATGGAAAAGGAGGTACAAAAGCTGACTAGGGAAAATAATTGCTTAAGAATCAGAACTGTGTATATGGAAGCTAATGACTCAATGATACATTAGGAAGTAGTAAAGCAGAATCAAAAGAATGTAAATGTAGAAGAAAATATATACTACCTCCTTGAAAAGACAAAAGACCTGGAAAATAGATCCAGTAGACACAATTTAACAAGTACTAGACTGCCTGAAGGTCATGATAAAAAAAAAAAAAACACCTGGATAGCATATTACAGGAAATTATTAAGGACAACTGCCCCAATGTTTTATAACCAGAGGAAAAAATAGTCATTGAAAGAATCCACTGATCACTTCCTGAAAGAGACACCAAAAGGACAATTCCAAGGAATATCGTTGCCAAATTCCAGAATTATCAGTTGAAGGAGAAAATACTGCAAGTAGCCAGAAAGAAACAAGTTTTAATATCAGCGAGCCACAATCAGGATTTCACAGGAACTGGAAGCTTCAATATTAAAAATCAGAGGGCTAAGAATATGATATTTCATGGGCAAAGGAGTTTGGTTTGCAACCAAGAATCTACTACCCAGGAAAACTCAACAAAATCTTTCAGGGGAAAAGATGGACATTCAATGAAACAGGGGACTTTAATTTTTTCTGATGAAAAGTCAAGAACTGAACACAAAATTCAGTCTTCAAATACATGACTCATGAGAACCATGTTAAGGTAAAATGGGGGACATGTTATTCAATAAGTTTAAAATGATTACATCCCTAAACAGGAAGAAGACACTCATAACTCTTGAGAATGGTATCTATATTAGGGCAGATAGAAAGAGTATACATAGATAGAGGGTGTGAGTATAAGTTGATTTTGATGTGATGATATAAAAAACATTAAAAGATGAAAAAAAGGATTATACTGGGAGAAGAGGAAAGGGGAAGCAGAATGGGGAAAGTCACATCAAAAAAAGAAGCACAAAAGAATTAGTACAATAGAGGGAAAGAAAGGAAAAGTGCACATTGTTTTAACCTTATTATCATCAGATTTAGTTAAAAAAAGGAATAACATACACATATATTTGGGGATGTAAATTTATCTTACCCTATAGGGAAGTAAGAGGGGAAAAGAGAAAGAAAAAGGTAGGGTACTGATAGAAGGGAGGGCAGATTGAGGTAAGTGATGGTCTGAAGCAAAACACTGGTGAGAAGGGAAAGGGGGAAAGAAGAGGGATAAGTAGAAATAAGAGGAAAAATTAAATGAAGAGAAATGCAGTTAGTAATCATAACTGGGAATGGGAATGGGAATGGGAAGAACTCTCCCATAAAATGGAAGTTGATACAAGAGTGGATTAAAAACAAGAATCCTACAATATGTCATTTACAAGAAACACATCTGAAGCATAGAGATGCACACAGAGTAAAGATAAAAGGTTGGGGTAGAATATATTATGCATCATGTAACAATTGAAATGAAGCCACCTGCTGGATACTTAGTGTAGGAAAGCTCCACCATGAAGAGAAGGCCTCTGAGGGCAAGACCATGTGGCTTTTCTTTGGCCTCCAGAAGTGACGTTGGCTTGAGGGAGGAAGAGAGGGTGAGGCTGGGACTCTCGCTCTCTTTCATCAGGACTGTGGTGGAGAGTGGAGCGAGAAAAACACTCTCTCTTTAATAGATAGATGAATCTAGGCCTTTCTCTTTCTCTTTACCAAATTATTATTCTCCTTAATAAATGCTTAAAAGTCCAACTCTTGCTAAAGCTTACAATTTATTGGCAACCACTTATTAGATATTTTAGACAGACTAGCAGCTAAAGTAAAAAAGCAAGGGTAGCAATCCTTACCTCAAAGAAAGCAAAAGCAAAAATAGATCTAATTTTAAAAGACAAAGAAGGAAATTACATCTTGCTAAAAGGCACTTTAGACAATGTAGTCATATCAAAATTAAACATATATATACATATATAGATATACTGAGGAAGAAATAGAAAGGAAAACTATACTAGTGGGGGACTTCAATCTGCCCCTCTCAGAAAGTGATAAATCTAACCACAAAATAAATAAGAAAAAATTTAAGAGGTGAATAGAATTTTAGAAAAATTAAGTATGATAGACCTCTGGAGAAAACTGAATGGAAATAGAAAGGAATATACCTTTTTCTCAGTAATACATGGCATATATACATAAAAATTGGTCATTTATTAGGGTATAAAAACCTCACAGTCAAATGCAAAAAGGCAGAAACAGTAAACTAATCCTTTTCAGATCATGATGCAATAAAAATTATGTGTAATAAAGGGCCACAGAAAGATAAACCAAAAATTAATTAGAAACTAAATAATCTCATCCTAAAGAATGAGTGGGTCAAACAACAAATCATAGGAACAATCATTAATTTCATCAATGGGAAAAACAATAATGAAGCAACATACCAAAACTTAACTGATATAGCCAAAGCAATTTGGTTTTTTGTTTGTTTGTTTGTTTTTGTGGGGCAATGAGGGTTAAATGACTTGCCAAGGGTCACACAACTAGTAAGTATCAAGTGTCTGAGGCCGAATTTGTACTCAGGTCCTCCTGAATCCAGACCTGGTACTTTATCCATTGTACCAACTAGCAATTTTTAGGAGATATTTTACATCTCTAAATGACTAAATGAATAAAGTAGAGAAAGGGTAGATCAATGAATTGGACATGCAACTAAAACAAATTAAAAATCCCCAATTAAATATCAAACTAGGAATTTTGAAAATCAAAGGAGAAATTAAGGCAATTGAAAGTAAGAAAACGATAGAATTAATAAATAAAACTAAGAGCTGGTTTTATGAAAAAGAAAAAATACAATAGATAAAACTTTGGTTAATTTGATTTAAAAAAGAAAGAGAAAAACCAAATTACCTGTATGAAAAATGAAAAAGGTGAATGCACCACCAATAAAGAAGAAATCAAAGCAATAATTAGGAGCTATTTAGCCCAACTGTATGCCAACTAATTTGAAAATCTAAATGAAATGGATGAATACTCACAAAAATGGAAATTTCCTAGATTAACAGAAGAGGAAATACAATCCTTAAATAAGCCCATTTTAGAAAAGAAATTGAGCCTGCAATCAATGAACTCTCTCAGAAACAGTCACCAGGGCCAGATAGGTATACAATGGAATTCTACCACACATTTAAAGAACAATTAATTCCAATACTATATAAACTGTTTGGAAAAATAGGTGAAATGCTACCAAATTCCTTTTATGAGACAAATATGGTGTTTATACTTAAAACAGGAAGGGGCCAAAACAAAGAAAGGCAATTATAAACTAATTTCCCTAATGAATATTAATGTAATAAATTAAATAAAATTTTAGCAAACAGATCACCCCAATTTATCACCAGGATAATACACCATGACCAGGTGGGATTTATACCAGAAATGCAGGGCTGGTTCAACATTAGGAAAATGATCAACATAATTGCCCACATTAATAACAAAACCAACCAAAATCATGATTATCTCCATAGATGCAGAGAAAGCTTTTGACAAAATACAGCACCCATTCCTATTAGAAACACTAGAGTGTATAGGAATAAATGGAGCTTTTCTTAAAATGATAAGTGGCATCTATCTAAATCCATCAGCAAGCATTATATGTAATGGGGATAAATTAGAAGCATTCCCAATAATATCAGGGGTGAAACAAGGATGGCCATCATCACCACTAGTATTCATATTGTACAAGAAATGTTAGCTTTAACAATAAGAGAAGGAAAAAGAAATTAAAATAATTAGAACAGGCAATTAGGAAACAAAACTATCACTCTTTGCAGATGGTATACTTAGAGAATCCTAGAAAATCAACTAAAAAGTGCTTGAAATTATTAACAATTTTAGGAAAATTGCAGGATTTAAAATAAATCCATATAAATCATCAGCATTTCCATGTATAACCAATGAAGCTCAGCAATAACAGATAGAGAAATTCCATTTTAAATAACTGCATACAATATAAAATATTTGGAAGTGTACCTGCCAAGGCAAACCCAGGAAGTATATGAACAAAATTACAAACCACTTTTCATACAAAGTCAGATCTAAACAAATGGAAAAAATGTTAATTGCTCATGAGTAGGCTGAGCTAATATAATAAAAATGACAATTCTACCTAAATTAAGCTTCATTGTCATACCAAACTAACAAAAACTTATTTTATAAAGCTAAAAAATTATAAGAAAATTAAGCTGTAAGAACAAAAGGTCAAGAATATCAAGGGAATTAATGTACCAGATCTAAAACTATATTTTAAAGTGTCAACCATCAAAACTATGTGGTATTGGCTAAGAAATAGAAAGATGAATCAGTGGAATAGGTTAGGCACACAAGATGTAGTATTAAATGACAATAGTAATCTACTTTTTGACAAACTCAAAGACTCCAGTTTCTGGGGTAAGAACTCACTATTTGACAAAAACTGCTGGGAAAATTGGAAAAATAATCTGGTAGAACCTAGGCATAGACCAACATCTTACACAGTATACCAAAGGAAAGTCAAAATGGGTACATGATTTGGACATAAAGGGTAATAACATTGGCAAATTAGAAGAGGAAAGATCATTTTGGTCACATTAAATTAAAAAGGGGTTGCACAAATAAAACCTAGTTATCCAAGATTAGGAGCAAAGCAGAAAGCTAGGAAAAAATTTTTACAACCAGTGTTTCTGATAAAGGTATCATTTCTAAAATATATAGAGAACTGAATCAAATTTATAAGAATATAAGCCATACCCCAATTGAGAAATGGTCAGTGAATAGGCAGTTTTCAGATAAAGAAATTAAAGCTCTTTGTACCCATATGAAAAAAAAAGGTTCTCAATCACTATTGATTAGAGAAATGCAAAACTACTTTGAGGTACTACTTCACACCTATCAGATTGGGTAATGTGTCAAAAAAGGAAAATGATATATGTTGGAGAAGATGTAGGAAAATTGGAACACTAATACATTGTCAGTGGAGTTCTGAACTGATTGAACTATTCTGAATAGCAATTTGGAACTATACCCAAAGGGCAATAAAACTGTTCAAAACCTTCATTCCAGTAGTACCACTTCTAGGTCTATATACAAAAGAGATCATTAAAAAGGAAAAGGACTCACATATGCAAAATATATTTATAACTGCTCTTTTACAGTGGTTAAGAATTGGAAAGCAAATGCTGATCAATTAGGGAATGGCTAAACAAGCTGTGGTATATAATTGTGATAGAATATTATTGTACTATAAGAAATATCAAGCAGGATGATTTCAGAAAGACCTGGAAAGACTTGTATGAATTCAAGTATAATGAAGGAAGAATCAAGAGAATGTTGTGCACAATGATAGCAATATTGTTTGATGAAGAACTACTTGTGCATGACAATTATTCTGAGCAAAACAATGATCCAGGTGGTCAGCTAGGTGGCACAGTGGAAGCTACCATCTGTGGGATTATGACTGAATGCCTCTAAATCTGAATCCTCCCTAAGAGTACAGATCCCCGAATCTGGAGTGGTGGAGAGAGGCGCTGTGAGGTGAGAAGCCAATGGGAGCCCAGGGGAGAGTTAGACAGGCCGACACTTACTAGCTGTGTGACGCTGGGCAAGTCACTTAACCCCAATTGCCTCACCCAAAAAGAAAACAAAACAAAAAACAAACAAACAAACAAAAATCAATGATCCAATACAGTGTCAAAAGACTCAAGAAGGAGAATTCTCTACACATCCAGAAAAAGAACTATG
Source organism: Dromiciops gliroides (assembly GCF_019393635.1). Classification (NCBI taxonomy): domain Eukaryota; kingdom Metazoa; phylum Chordata; class Mammalia; order Microbiotheria; family Microbiotheriidae; genus Dromiciops; species Dromiciops gliroides. The sequence goes on from NC_057861.1 coordinate 195,891,892, forward strand.
GAGTCTGAATGCAGATCAAAGCATACTATATTTACGTTTTCTTTTAGTTTTGTTTCTTCTTTCCTGTGGCTTTTCCCTTTTGTTCTGATTCTTCTTTCACAACATGACTAATGTGGAAATGTGTTTAACACGATTGTTATGTATAACCCAAATCAGGTTGCTTTGTAATGTGGGAGGGAATGGAGAAAAGGAGAAAAATGTGTAGCTCAAAATTTTACAAAAATGAATGTTGAAAACTATTTTACATATAATTGGAAAAATAAAATAAAAATTTTTTAAACTAAAAAGCTGTTGTATGCATATATGAAACATCAATTTCAGTGTTTACTTGTTCTCTACATAGCCAATTTCAAATTTTTCTTTTGTCAAGTTTTAGCATCTGGCTTAAAGACTCTGTTCTACTTTGTGTACTTTATGAAGGTTATTTGGCAAACTTGATGCCAAGAGTGCTTTGCATGTGAATTATGATTTATCAGTAAAAAAAAAAGCACTTTCATTATATTTCAAACCTAAACTGTTGTTTCAAATAGAACTTCCAAGTGACAGAAGATAAAAATACTAACCATAGTGAATAAAACTTGTTGGATGTGTAAAGTCTGTCAATTTTTTAAAATACACATTTCTTTTTTCTGAGGAAAAGTTTTCATATTCAGGGAATAAGGAAGTTTGGGATGTCAGAAAATAAATAGCAAACAATAGGAAACTAATATTCTTGAATTGGATTTTTGTAGGCTTCTAAAACATGTATTAAAGAAATAATGTGTGCTAAGATGGCATTTATATCTTTTTTTCTTGAACACTTGTGCTAAGCAGCATTGTGCTTTTGGTGCACCTGCCTTGTCCCTCATGGTTGGCAATGAACTACTCTACATAAAAGTTGATTATAGATTGTAGAAGATTTAACTATTTAGATGGAGAGGTTTTTTTAAAAAAGTAACTGGCTTTGTTGTTGTTTTGCCTTTGTTCATGAAGAGGAACATGACAGTGGGATGATTTCATGACTTGCATTGAATTGGATTTAAATGAGGGAGGGTTGTGCAAGGTGACCAACTTCACTCTCTCCTACAAAGACATCTGGTGTCCAGTGGCAAGATATGTATCAGGATGACTGGAGATGCCCTGGATGTTTAAGGCAATTGGGTTAAGTGCCTTGCCCAGGGTCACACAGCTAATAAGAGTCTGAGTTGAAATTTGAACTTAGGTCCTCTTTGCTCCAGGACCAGTGCTCTATCCTCTGTGCCACCTAGCTGCCCCAACTTCTTTTGAGGACATTAATAGAGAATTCCTCTATTCTGCAGAATAAAAAGTAATGAATATAATACATTTTTTGTATTTTAAGATTATCATTGTGACATTAATTTCTCTACATTTACCAACAGAATTGTGACTGAATAGACAAGGCAATTGAATATTTGTAGGAAGGAGAACTGAATGGCAAAATTAAGGAAGCAGCCAAGAATTGACTACTTCACAAGTGAAATAGCTCAATATTTTTGCTATTTTCATTTTTACCATTCACTTTTTTAAATTGAGGTGCAAATACTATCTTTCCCCATAGTACCTCTTTCACCCATTGAAAAAGAGAAACAATATATCAATTCAGTGTGTAAAATCATGTAAAACATGTCCATATTAGCCATGTTGCAAAAAATCAAGAAAAATAAAGAGAAAAAAATATTAACCAATTTGTACACAGTGTTCATCAGTTCTTGCACCTGAGGTAGATGGACTTTTTCATAACAGATATTTTGGAATTGCTTTGAATTAGTGTATGGATCACAGTAGCTAAGTCTTTTAGAGCTGATCATCCTTTTATTGTTATTATTGTTACAATGTTCCCCTAGTTCTGCTCATTTCACTTTAAATTAGTGCATATAAGTCTTCTGATGTTTTTCTGAAGCCATCCTGATTATCATTTCTTAAAGTACTATAGCATTCCATCACAATCACAAATTGTTAAGCAATTCCTCAATGGCCATTCCCTTCATTTCCAATTATTTACCACCATGAAAAAAATTGCTATAAAAATTTATATATATATATATATGTGTGTGTGTGTGTGTGTGTGTATGTATGTATTGTGTGTGTGTGTATATATATGTATTGTGTGTATATATGTATTGTGTGTATGTGTATGTGTATGTGTATATGTATATGTATATGTATGTGTATGTGTATGTGTATGTGTATGTGTATATGTATGTGTATATGTATATGTATATGTATATGTGTATGTGTATGTGTATGTGTATGTATGTATACATAGTAGTAGGCTTCCACCAGTTGCGGACGACCATGGATCAGCATCCTGAAGAGCTACAGCCCACAGTGTGGCTATACAGTCCGATACAGGAGCCACAGATAGATAGATAGATAGATAGATAGATAGATAGATAGATAGATAGATAGATAGATAGATAGATAGATAGATAGATAGATATAGATAGACAGACAGACAGACAGACAGACAGACAGACAGACAGACAGACAGACAGATAGATAGATAGATAGATAGATAGATAGATAGATAGATAGATAGATAGATAGATCCCTTATCCTTTTCTTTATTCTCTTTGGGATACAGACCCAAAAGTCATTGTACTTTTGTAGTGGTATTTCTGGGTCAAAGGATATGTAGAGTTTGATGAACTTTGGGGCATAATTTAAAATTATTCTCCATAATGGTTGGACTACATCACAACTTCACCAATGGTACATTTATGTACAAATTTTTCTATTTCTCTTGTATTTATTATTTTCCTTTTTTATCCTGCTAGCTAATCTGATAGGTATGAGGTGGTAACTCAGAGGAGTTTTACTTTGAATTTTTCTGATCAATTGTGCTGTAAAACATTTTATTTTCATATGACTTTTGAGAGCTTTTATTTCTTCTGAAAACTGCTTGTTTTGGTGCTTTATCAATTGGGGAATGGTTATTATTGTTATAACTTTGGCTTAGTCTCCTATGTATTTGAGAAAAAGAGCTTTTATCAAAGAAACATGCTATAAAATTTTCTTCCAGGTTTCTAATTCATTATAATTTTGATTCTATTGCTTTTGTTTATTCAAAACCTTTCCAATCTCATGTAATCAAAATTATATGTTTTACTTCCTGTGATCCTCTTGATCTATTGTTTAGATAAACTCCTTTCTTCTCCATAGATCTGACAGGAAAATACTCCCTTAATTGTTTATGATATTATCATTTATGTCTCAATTATTTACCCACTTTTACCTTATTTTGTTATGCTCTCGTATATTTTGGTTTATGTGTATTTTCTGCCAAACTACTTTCCTGTCTTTCCCCCAATTATTTTCTAATGGTGAGTTCTTTTCCCAAAGCTTAGATCTTTGAGTTTATCAAGCATTAAACTACTATGGTCATTTACTATAGTGTAACTAATGTCTTCCCCTGATCCATGACTATGTCTTAGCCATACTAGGGTGCCTTGATGATTAATACTTTGAATTTTAGTTTGAAATCAGGTGTAACTGAAGCACATTTTTAAAATTGATTCCCTAATATTCCTTTTTGTTCTTCCAGATGGATTTGCTTATTTTTTCTAACTCTTTAGTAGAAAAAATTACTCACTATGACTTCTTGTATTTCCTAACCAGATTTTTTTTTTCTGGCATACTGTGTAGATTATTGTGGAAGAGGTTTCAGAAGAGTTAAGCTTTAGCTCTGCCATCTTGACTCTGCCTTAAGACATAAGTTTTTAGGTGTGGTTAATGTGGACATTTCTTTTGCTGGATTCTGGGTTTTACATATGTTACCTTAAAATAGTTTAACCAATAGTTATTAATGATATTAGTCTATGGTTCCACTTCTTGATCTTTCCCTGATTTAGGTATTATTACCAAATCTTTTAGTAGGAGGGACTAATTAATTTTAAAACACATCCGTTACTTGAAAAAAAATTAAAAGCAATGTAATGGAATATAAATTTAGCTCAAAGTTTAAAAATAATGTTTAAAAATCTAAGATTTTTTAAAAATCAGAATGTTGCTTTAGAAAGAACACTTGATTTAGAGCCAAATGACCTAGGTTCAAAAACTGAGTCTACCAGTTACCAATCTCAACTTGGTAAAACACTGAACCTCTTTTAGACCTACTTTCCTTATCTGTAAAAATTAAGGAAGTTAGGATTGTTGTCATCTAAGGTCTTCTCCAGCTCTAAAATTTACTTTGAGCATATTTTGGAATTTTCAGTTCTTTCTGTGTAAACAAATAAAAGGGTCATATAATTTTAAGCTTATTAAAGACTTTTGGAATACCCTATATTTGCCTTCCTGGCAATTCCACTTTTAAAATTTAAATTTCCATTTTAGTTTGAATACTGATAAAGTAGGAGACATTATTATAAAAACTGGAAGATGTTATTATTAACTTATTTTTCCTAATCAATAATTCCCAGCATCTTTTGACTAAGGCACCATCCTGACACTGATGTTATCCACCACGTTGCTGCACTAGCAAAGAAGTAAACAATAAATCTATGTTGATTTTAAGTTCTAATCAACAGCCAGTTAGAAAAATCAAAAAAGGCTCTTTTCAAATAATATGTGGACAAGTCCATTAAGCAAAGATATTTGTTTAAAAGTCAGAAAATACCAGAATAGTACAGGTAATGATCCACAAGGATTTCTACCCTCCAAGTATTTTTATTTACATTCAAACGGAATTGGTAGTGTCAAAGATATGTTTTGTTATGGAGTGTTTTCAATCTAGAAAAAAATCGATATTACAGAAGAAAATTGCTAAAATGATTCATTACAAAATCAGCCGTGTATTTTCTTCAATTTAATTTCAGAAAGAAAAAAAAAAAACACCAGACCAAAGAAGTCTCATTAGACCTAAAAAATTGTTCTGGAGCCAGTTATAATCAAAACCAAATCCTCTTCAAAGTAATCATCTCAACCTGTTTTTATTCAACAATCTCAAGTATAATTAACAAATGCTTATTAAGCAGATGCTATGTATGGCACAATTCACTAAACTACTTACTATACTGGAATTGAGAACGTGTTTATCTTCTCCACAGAGTTCAAATTCTAATATGTGTGTTCTCTAAGCACATATATGGAAAGGCACCCTGATAAGAGACAGGTAGCTGACCTCAGACACAGAATAACCTGGGCTCAAGCTCCAACTCTTAATGTCCCAAGTATCTCTGTAAGACTTTAAGCTGAAAAACAGCTACCCATCTGAATCAGTCAAGAACATTTCTCACTTAGTGTCCTTTTCAACAAAAGTCACACAGATAAAAAACAATCAAATGGATAATATTTAACAAAAAATACAACAAAGTGCTATTTGATGTCTGGAAAAGGAAAAAAAAACGTTTCAACTTTGCTGTTCAGAGACGACTTCATAGAGTAGGTAACATTTAAACATGATTTTAAAGAATGGATAAAATTTCTTTTAAAAATAATATTTATTTCATTTTTATAACACCAAAACTTTTCCTAGTATCCCTCCATCCCCACTTTACAGAGAGCCATATATTAAATTAATCTTACATGAATGTAATATATTCATGTAGTTTAATATATAATTTATTATTTAATAGAGTAACATGATTTAATGAATTAATAATTAATTATTTAACATGTTAGATAATGATTGTATTGATATTAAAATAATATTTTAAAGAACAATCAGCAAAACTTATAATGCATCTGAAAAATCTGAAAATATAGAAAAAGTATAACAACTAGGGAATTCCCATCTCTGCAAAGGTATGAGATCTACAGATTTTCTCACCTCTTTTAAGGCCATGCTCATTCTCTATAATTTTCTAACATTAAGTTTTAATTATTTGTTCATTCCCTTTATGTTTTTGTAAGTATTGTTTATATTGCTTTCTTGTCCTTCCTTACTTCACTTTATACTTATAGATCAGTAATATAAATCTTTCTAGGCTTTTATATGTTCATCATATTCGTTATTTCTAACAAGACAGTAATAATTATTACATATCATGGCCACAATTTGTTCAGTCATTCCCCAAATCAATGAACACATACTTTGTTTATAATTATTTGTTACCAACAAAAATAACCTAAAATATTTTGAAGTATATGGGAATTTTTTTCTTATCAATGATCTTCCTGTGGTATAAACCTAATAGTGGAATTTCTGGATTAAAGAGTATAGGCATTTATTAATTTTGTTTCCATGATTCCAAAATGGTTGTATGGATTCATAATTCCACCAAAAATGTAATCTTTCTTCACAACTACTTCAACCTTAATTATTCCCATCTTTTGTCATTTTTGCCAATTTGTAGGGTATAATGTAAAACTTTATGGTAATTTGGAGTATTAATTCATAAGCTTAATTTTGGTTACATATATCACTCTAAATAATAGTAGTGGTAGTAGTAGTAGTAGTAGTAGAAGCTAACATTGGTAATGATCTAATTTGATCCTTACAGCAACAGGTAGATTTTGTTTCTTATCCTATCTATAACTTTTTTTTTTTACACTTTGTGCAATGATTTAATCCATTGACATTTTAAGTTATATGTGTCAAATTTAGATTGTTCTCCATTTATCTCTTAGTTTGGTATTCTTTAGAATCAAGATTTTTTTGTTCTTTTCCCACTGTAAATATAATAATATATTCATTTATTTTTTTGCTTTATGCACTTTTCACCAACATATTTTTTGTAAACTTTTCCTCCTTTATTCTCAACACCCTATATGTTTCCTCCTAGATTTGTCACCTGTTTCCCTAGTTTGGGAGTTTCATTTAACATGTCAATCAATTTCCATTATTCCTTTCATCTTGTTATCTTATTCATCCCCTCTTTTTCCCACTTCAGTTAATTGTCACGTGAAAGTCCTTACTTTAAACATTTTTGTTGTTGTTGTTGTTATGGTTTTTGTATCATTTTCTATGCCTTTTTGAAAAAAGTTTTCTTTTATCTTCATTAGTTCTCTTCACTCTCTCTATCCTAGATTTTCATCCTTTGATTCACAATCATTATATTTATTTATTTTTTGAGACAATTTAAATTAAAAAACATTTATTAAACACATTTTATGTTGTAGGCACTGTGCTAAGTGCTGGAGATACAAAGGATAGCAAAACAAGAAGCTTAAAATCTTATGGGGAAGACAACATGGAAACAACTATGTATAAATTATATATATATATATATATGTATATGTATGTATATGTATATATATATATACACACACACATACATGTTTAGTTAGAGATAATTACAGAGGGAAATCACTAAAATTATAAGGAGGATTGAGAAATGCTTCTCACAGAAGGCTGTAAATTAACTAAGACTTGAAAAAAGCTAGATGGTACAAATGAGGAAAGAGAGATTCCTTAACATGGGGGTCAGTCAGTAAAAAAAAAAAAACACAAAGAGTTAGTTTATGTGTTTTTATAGAATTAAAGTTTCCAATGTACCTATTCTGTGTTTCCTTTTTTTTTTTTCAGGGCAATGGGGGTTAAGTGACTTGCCAAGGTCACATAGTTAATAAGTGCAAAATGTCTGAGGCTAGATTTGAACTCAGGTCCTCTTGAATCCAGGGCTGGTGCTTTATTCACTGTGCCACCTAGCTCCCCCCTCCTTTTTTTTTAATTGCCTTATTACATTGTGGATATTAAACTGTCCCATAATTTCTGTTATGCCTCATTCTTAGAAATTTTAATTACTAGAGGAGATAGAAGAGTTAAGTATTGCCTACTGTTGAGACTTTTTCTTATGTCCCTGATTTTGAAGTTCATTACTATTTCCTATTATCTGAATGACAATTCTTTCCATTTACTGTCATACGCCCTCTTTGGATCCTTGCCCTATGATTCTTCTGATTGTCAGTTGATACCAGGAAAGAGCTCTTATTCCCTTTTTCCTGAGTTAGGACGCTTTCCTTGGAATCTCAAAACTCAGAGATTTAAGCAAATATCCCTACTCATTCTCAGGTCCCCATATCCCATTTTAGAATAACAATCTGCCCCCTCTTCTTTTGAAGTTTTCAATGGAACCATATGCCACCACTGACTTTCAGTGTCCCACTTCCCTCATTTCAGTTCTTCCTTTTGTTTCCTCAGTTATTTTTCTGTAGGAGCTCTTCTTTGTGAGAAACTATGTTAATTATTATGGTGAGGAAAGGTTTTTAAAATTTCAGAGTATTTTATAAATGAGTTACTTAAAATATTTCAAATCATAGATTGAAGATTATAAGGGAGGTCAATTAGTCAGTAAATAAGCATTTATTAAGTGCTTACTGTGTTCCAGGTACTGTGCTAAGAAATGGGGTTACAAAAAAAAGCCAAAGCATGGTTCCTCTCCTTGAAGAGATCACTTAGTTAATATGGGAGAAAGCATGTAAATAATGAGGCCTACATATAAAATATATGGGGCAGCTAGATGGTACAGTGGACAGAGTACCAGAACTGAGTCAGGAAGACATGAGTTCAAACCCAGCCTCAGACACTTACTAGCTTTGTGACACTTATAGCTGGACAAATCACTTAACCCCTAAAATGTTTCAGTGAAATGGAGAAACACTGAAGAAGAAAATGGCAAACCACTCCAGCATTTTTGCAAAGAAAACCCCCATGGAAAAGTCCATAGGATCATGAGGAGTAAGGGATAACTGAATGACTGAATAACAATGAATGTAGTTCATTGGGAAGTACGGATAGATATATCTTGAATCTTTCCAAGGGTCAACTTAATCTCTGACTGGAGGAGATGTGACCAAGAGGCTGGCAGACCTGTTTTCCTCTGAGGGAAGTAAACCTATTAATCTAAACAAATGGTAAACAAAGAAATTATATAGACTTAAATATACCAAAAAATACATATATTAAACTTTTTCACTCTGAGGAAATTATCTCAGTTTAACCAAGAAAGAAGCACTGATCTCAGTGGAAAATTCCCCAAAGTCTATAGGAAAGCAACAGGAGGAAAAAAGATATGTGTGAGTACCAGCTTAACCACATACCTACCAAAGTTCTTTCTGGCCTCTGAAACTTTCCAAAGAGTCTACTTTCAAAACATAAATTAGAAACAATATCTCTCTTCTCCAAATCTGGGGGTGTTGAGTCATCATTCTCTTTTCCAATATGGAATCATACCTAAGGGGCAGCCCACAAAATGCTTCAAACTTCAAACCTGGGTTATGAAGAAAACATGCTAAATATCTAGAACTCAAATTTTCTCCAACTATTCTCTGCCTTTTCCTTTGTAATGAAGAAAATTATTGGCAAACTGTCTCCTGATTAATAAGCAAATAATTAAATTCCATGGTTCTCAGTGAAAAAAAAATTACCCTTATAATGCGGATTAGTACCTTCACAGCAACTCATAATCTCTGAAAAATTGCCTTGGTGCTTAGTAATTAAGTGACAGACAGAAAGTATTAGTAGATGGACTTGAAACCAGACCTTGATCTCAGACCAGCTTTCTATTCACTAAGATCATACTATCTCTACTGTTTTTATATATGTGTATATGTATCATTATAAAATCTCTACTTACTCATCATTAAAATGCCACTTATCCCTGTAATTTCATGGATGCTAGTTTGTGAGTCTATATTTCATACATAATTTTAAATGTTCATTTTCTATAAATAATTAAGATAATTAACATACTTTTATGTTAAAAGGTGTATTATAACAAGGGTCACAAGGGTACTAGTGTCTAAGCTTCAGACATCATATTAAACTTTCTTTTTCAGCATTTAGTATAGTGTGCTACACAAAGTAGGTACTTAATAAATGTTAAATTGAATTTTATTCACAAATGAAGTTATGGAGACAAAAAATAAACCATCTCTATAAATGAAGAACTTACATTCTACTGGAAAAAGTCCATGGCTAGATTGAAGGAAATATGTGACATGAATAATAATCTGTCAAAGGAGATTGAAACTTTAACCTTAAGTCAAATAGACACAAGACTTTGACCATTTTAAAAAGTATCCATGCACAAAGTAGAGGATGGGGTTATCTGTTATAGTTAAAATACCCTCTTTGGAGCAGCTAGGTGGCACAGTGGATAAAGCACAGGCCCAGGATTCAGGAGGACCTGAGTTCAAATATGGCTTCATACACTTGACACTTACTAGCTGTGTGACCCTGGGCAAGTCACTTAACCCTCATTGCCCCACCAAAATAAAATAAAATAAGTAAAATAAAATAAAATACCCCTCACACCCCACCTTGCTTCTTTCTCTCCTGCCACCAAGGGAATGGCAGGCTCTCCTCATTTCCTATACTATGGTAAAATAATGGAATTTGGCAGACTGTTTGGAGATGGGTCACACCTGGCCTGCCTTGAGTGAAGTATGCTGCTGATGTCTCTGAATCGTTGCTATCTAGCTATACTGTCTAACAATCTAATGTGTGGTCACCAATAAATTAGAAGCTTTAGCAAGAGTTTAGACTTTTAAGCATTTATGAAGGAGCATAAAAATTTGGTGAAGAGAGAGAAAGAGGCCTAGATGCCTACCTCTATCTATCTCAGGGAGCCAGCATTTCTAGCTATACTCTCCACAAGGTCCTGATCAAAAAAGAGCAAAAGCCTTGCCCCTTCTTCATCCCACAAGCCTCCTATCTAAATTGGAAACATCAAATGTCGCTTCCTTATGCCAAACAACTGACCTTCCTAGACACATGGCTTGCCCTCAGATGCCTTCTCCTCATGGCGGAGCTTTCCTCAATATCTCTCCAGCAAGAGCATCACTCCAATTGTCACAATACACAGGCCAACTATCAATTCCCAAAGCATATGACAATGCTAAAGGAAATTAAATGAGTTTCTAGATAGAAAACTAGTTGGTGATACTGGTTTCTTGGTTCTGAATGGAGCAAAAGTTCCATCATTCACTTTGGGACCATGCTTACAAATGAGCTAATTAAGTCTCAGTGGGAAATGAGAAACAATGATTCTTCACCTTTCCTGTGTATTGATGGGTTGAAACAAATAAAATTATGCTTAGTCACAGCATGGGAAAGGGAGGTAAGGGGTCCCTGCAGATTCTGGAAATAAGCAATGGATAATAAATGACACCTAACTCCAATGAGTAAAGGACAGGGAAATTCCATAAATGGAAATGACTTCTTTTCACATTCAGTTACATGGTCCTATATGGGATCTCAATCCACAGTTTAAGAAGCCTTGAACTAGATGGCTTGTGAGGTCCCTTCTAAGTTTCAGGCTATGAATCCCTTTTCTTCTTTGGAACTCATAGTGGGGATATAGACACAACATCTCATTGCAATAATAAAATCTGGTCCTTGTTCCCCATAGAGAGAGATTGCTAATTAAGAGATAAGGACTAAAGGATCATAGAATCAAAGTTATAAGGGATTTTAGAGAATATCTAATACATTCATTTTGGACATGGAGACAATGAGGTCCAAAGAGAACTAGTAACTTCTCCAAAGTTAGAATTCTTGTAAATACCTCAGTAGAAATTCAAACACAAACCTGACTCCAAATTAAATTGTCTTTCTGCTAAAGTCACAAAATATCCTAAACATCTTTGGGATAAAAAAAGGAAACGAATAGTCGTACCAACATCTAAACACCCTGATGTGTCACAAATAATTTCACAAGAATATTACAGGGCACCACTATGAGTGATCCCTTGAAAGAGAAGGAAAATTATCAAATAGCATAGAAAAGAAACTGTGTTCACTAGGCTTTTGTTGTTGTTGGTGTGATGTTTAAAATCTAAATTGTGGTCACCTTAAATTAGAAGCTTCAGCACCAATCTTTGGCATTAAATATTTATTAAAGCATACAGGTATTCACAAGGAGTTCAGAAAGTTAAGAAAAAGCCTATCTAGCCTAGAGTTCCAGCCTGGTTGGGTTCTTCCTCAAGTCCTCCTCCAGGAGCCTGCTTTAATTGGGAACTCTCCAGCAAGCTGATTGTGGAAGCTTTTTATAGGTCTGGAACAGAAGCAGTCCTTACACACTGCTTCAAGCTGATTGGTTGGCATCATCCAAATTCATTGGTTTTGAAGATGTTCTCAAATTGAGTTCACAGTCTAGCTTCTGAGAACAATACCTTCTTAAGGGATAGCCAGGTGTGATTACAATCCAGTTAACTTGAAATAGGCTAATCAGCAGTCAATCACTCTCACTTGATTCAATCAGTCTAGATTAATCTCCAGGTGGGTCTTTGAGTATCTGCGAAATCCCATTATTTCATCACATTGGTCAAGGGTTTCAGTTGTGTCCAACACCGCATTTGGGATACTAAAGTGGTTTGGTATTTCCTTCTCTAGCTCATTTTATAGATAAGAAAACTGAGGCAAATAGGGGTAAGTTAAAACAAAGTCACAGAAGCTGGATTTGTACTTGTGTCTTCCTGACTCTAGGTCTGGTGCTCTATTTACTGTGCCACCTAGCTGTACTCACTAGGTATCCTTTTGCAATAAAATATCTTTTCAACCTCCAGACAACCCCCCAAAACAACAAGCAAACAAAACCACATGCCTAGAAAACTAAAAATAATGACATGAATATGCCTGTATGTACAGTCAACCTTGGATTCTCTGTGCTGGCAAAGAGGAACAAAATACCTGAGGGCTTTCACCACTAAAACAGCCATGTCTGAATCCCTGAAAGAAGAAACAACAATGAGTAAAGAAGGTAAAAGTCATTTTGTAAGGTAGAAATGATGAAGCCAGTATTATTTTCTGCAGCATTCTTGGATGCATGCCTTCTAGTTTCTTATCTTGATTTCACTGAAATAATGAGATTTCAGTGTCTTACAGTAGCCCAGGATTCTACAGAAACAGGGAGACAAAACTTGAGCAGCCATTTACCAAATACAGGGTTAGGAAAATAGGCAATCTTGATAATTCAGGCAAAACAAAATTACAACCAATCAAAGTAGTTTTCTGCTTTTTAGATTGTTTCCCTTTCCTGAACTGAAGACAGGGCTTCTGTGGTTGAGGGCCACCAATAGACTTTACTTTGAAAAAATGAAAACCCATGAATCAGAGAGGTTCTTTAGAAAAAAAAAAGTTTGCATTGTTACATTTTAACAAACATGTTCACTTTTTCCCTTGATAAATGTTGACATATCAATAATTTCCCAAGAAATAACACCTCCTCAAACATAAAAATAAATTTTCAGTTGGAAAATTTTGAAGCATCTGATATGGTGACAGTGTACATATATTTCACTTTCTGAAATTTATTTTTCATTGACAGAAAAGATAGGTACTTTAATTGTTATAATTTGGAAACATAAAAATTTGGAAAGATGAACAATAAAATTTTCCTCCTGTTTTTGACCCGACTTGAGTTTTGTTATTATTTAGTGTTGTCTTCAGTGATATTATTGGAGCTTTCATATTTATTGCTCCTTTATTTCTGCCTTCCTCATAAAGCATCAATTCATGCAATATATGTAGATATAATATTTATAAATAATTATTATATGTAATATAAATCTATTTTATATCAATATTAATAAACAAAAACATACATAAATGTTAGCTCTAATTACAGTTATATTCAAAAAATTGTTCACAAACCAAATTGAATTGATATCATGGATGCAAGGATGGTTTGTTTCATTCATAGAGAGAAAGATAAATGGAGACAGATTACTGCTACACAGGGAGTAGGTCAATTTATCCCTTCTCCACTTGCTCCAAGTCTACCTGGTAAACTGGTGAACTCATGCTACAATCTTGTTTCTTATTGACATAAATAGTCTCCAAGTATTTATTGAGAGGTACTGTTGCCAGTCATACTCACAAACACTCAAAGGCATTTAATTTAATTTAATTTAATTTAATTTTTATTTTTTTATTTAGAATTTCCCTCCAAGTTACATGTAAGAAAAGAAAAAAACAATAATTTTCACATTGAGTTTTTAAAAACGTTGTGTTCTAAATTGTCTTCCTCCCTCCCTCCTCAACTTTCCCTATTCAATAAAGCAATTCAATATAAGTCATACATGTGCAGTTATGCAAAACATCTTCACATTATTCAAGTTATAAAAGAAAATAGACAAAATAACTTTAGAAAGAGGAACTAAAAAATAAAATTATACTTCAATCTGTATTCAAATATCATCAGTTCTTCCTCTGTTGATGGTTTGCATTTTTCATATGTCCTTCTGATCGCATCCTGCTCATCGTTTCTTTCACAGTTACTATTGCTACCTGTGTTACCCTCCATCCCATTCCCTCCCCTTGATATTCACTCTATTTTCTAGCTTCTTTCACCCTATCCTTCCTTGAAAGTGTTTTGCTTTTTATTGTCCCCTCCCCCAATTTGCCCTGCCTTCCTTTGCCTCTCCCCTCTTTTCCCCATCTTCCCCACTTCCCCTCATGGCAAAACATATGACTAAATCTACTCGTGTGTTTATGTCTTTCCCTCTTTGAGCCAATTCTGATTTCTGATGAAAGTAAAGCCCACTCACTCCACTGCTCCTTTGCCATCTTCTGTTCCACTCCATAAACTTTTTCTTGTTTCTTTTATGTGAGCTACTTTACCCTCTTCTACCCCTCCCTTTCCCTTTCTTCCAGTGCATTCCTCTTACCCCTTAATTTTATTTTAAAGATGTCATCATGGGTTAACTAGGTGACACAGCAGACAAAGCACCAGCCCTGGACCCAGGAGGCCCTGATCCCAAATCTGGCCCCAGACATAAGCAACCCCACAAAAAACAAAGATAAACAAAAAATAAATGCTTTACAGATATCATCCCTTCATATTCAATTCACACATGTGCCCTCTAAGTATATTCCTTTCAGCTGCCCTAATACTGGAAAGTTCTTATGATTTAGAAGTATCATCTTCCCATGTAGGGATGTAAACAGTTTAACCTTTTAATGTCCATCTTGATTTCTTTTACCTGTTTACATTTTTATGCTTCTCTAGGGTCCTGTATTTGAAAATCAAATTTTCTATTCAGTTCAGGTCTTTTCACCATGAATGCCTGAAAGTCCTCTTTTTCATTAAAACTTTTGGTTGTAGTCCCAGTTCCTTTGCCCTCTGGAATATCATATTCCATGTCCTCTGGTCCTTTAATGTAGAAGCTGCTAGCTCTTGTGTTATCCTCACTGTAGCTCCACAGTATTTGAATTCCTTTTTTCAAGCTGCTTGCAATATTTCCTCCTTGACCTGGAATCCCTGGAATTTGGCTACAGCATTCCTGGGAGTTTTGATTTGGGGATCCCTTTCAGGAGGTGATTGCTGGATTCTTTCAATTTCTATTTTACCGTCTACTTCTAGAATATCAGGGCAATTTTCCCTGACAATTTCTTGGAGGATGATGTCTAAAGTCTTGTTTTGATCATGGTTTTCAGGTAGTCCAATGATTTTCAAATTATTTCTCCTGGATCTATTTTCCAGGTCAGCTGTTTTTTCAAGGAGATATTTCACATTGCCCTCTATTTTTTTTATTCATTTGGATTTGCTTTATTGTGTCTTGGTTTCTCATATAGTCATTAGCTTCCATTTGTTCAATCCTAATTCTTAGGCAATTATTTTTCTTGAGAGAGCTTTTGTATCTCCCTTTCCATTTGACTTTACAAGCTGTTGACTTATTTCTCATGACTTTCCTGCATCACTCTCATTTATCTTTCCATTTTTTCCTCTACCTCTCTAAATCTTCCCTCTATCTCTCTTACTTTCTCTTCCAAGTCTTTTTTGAGCACTTCCATGGCCTGAGAACAATTCATATTTTTCTTGGAAGCCTTGGATGCAGGAGCTTTAATTTTGTTATTATCTTCTCCTGAGCATAAATGCTGGTTTGTATTTCCCCCAAAAGAAACTTTCAATGGTCTGTTGCTTTCTCTGCCTACTCATCTTGACTATCTATTTCTTGACTTTTTCACTACTTCTTAACCTGTAGCACTGTTTCCAGTACAGACTGTTCTGAGCTACAGCATGGCCCAGGGGGTGATTAGGTTTGTTCTCAGCCTGCCTGGCCTATAAGTAACTACAGCCTGCTTTATCTTTGATCTGGAAGCAGACTAAAATCTGATTCT
Organism: Dromiciops gliroides; assembly: GCF_019393635.1. Classification (NCBI taxonomy): domain Eukaryota; kingdom Metazoa; phylum Chordata; class Mammalia; order Microbiotheria; family Microbiotheriidae; genus Dromiciops; species Dromiciops gliroides. The sequence goes on from NC_057861.1 coordinate 195,907,895, forward strand.
CTATGGTCAGAAGCTTGGCATGCCTGTGCCCCTTTTCCACTGGATGGCTGCCACTGGAGTTTGCTTTGCTGGTTCAGAGTATGGGTGCCCCACCCCAATTCCAGCAGAAACTGCAGCTATTCCCACCAACTACTGGACCCCCTCACCAGTCCATGAGTCAATCTTCAGAAGAAGCAGCTGAAGATTCCAAGGTTCTAGAGATGCCACCTGCCTGAAGTTGGTCCCTTTCCTCCCACTTAACGGTTGGGAGGGGAAGTGAGTAATAACAGATTTTATTTTCCCCTTCCCCAAACTCCTAAAACTTGTTACCATTGCCCATCACAGTGCTACCTAATAATTTCATTATCTTAATAGGAGGGTGGGAAAGAAGGAATAAGCATTTATATGGGGCCTACTATTTTCCAGATATTGTGGTAAACAATTTATTAATATTATCTCCTTTGATCTTCACAATAATTCTGTGAGGTAAGTGTTGTTATTATCCCCATTTTACAGCTGAGGAAACTGAGGTAAACAGAGTTCAAATGACTTGTCCAGAGTCACATAGTTTATAAATATATGAAAAGAGATTGGAACAATGGTTACCCAGAACTAAATATAATGTTGCAAAAGAAGCTTCATCAAAATAGAATACTAAGATGTCGGAGGAAAGTCAGTGAACTCCCTAACTCATGACACAATCACTCCAAATAACATTCAAATAAGGTCATAGGAAAATTCCCGGAGCAGCAAAACTCACAGAAGAATGTGTTGAAATCATCTTCTAAACAAGAATGGCTTGGAAGTTCAGAAGGAGGGAGCTGCTGTGCTGATACAGAAGTCAGGCCCAACCCCACAGTCACCCTGACACAGATCCAGTCTCAGGAAGTCCTCACCAGAGAAGGAGACCCCCAGAGCCTCTGAATCAGCTGAAGCACCAGTGTCATCTGGAACTAAGCTCACAGTCTGGTGAGTGGGCTGAGCCCAGGGCAGGGGAGAGACTACAGGGGTCTATGCTGGTGCTAAGGCAGAACTTGGATTTTACACCCCTACTGAGAACCAGGTGGTAGGCTTGAGTAGAAGTGGCCCAGGTCGGGGAGGGGCACAGGCTCATCAGAGCTAACAACCACAACACACAAAGCTGGTTGATTGACAAGTTGGTCTGGGATCATCTAGGACCAGGAAACAGGCCAGGTGAGTGAAGAACCTGATTCTCCTTAAATCATACCACCTGGGACTTCTTAAGCTTGGGATACTGAAGCCTGGAAACAGTGCTCCACTTTAAGGAGCTAAAAGTCTAGTAAAAGAAAGGCAAGATGAGCATACAGAAAAAGGTGAGGACCATAGAAAGTTTCTTCAGTAACAAGGAAGACCAAGGGTCACCCTCAGAGGAAGATGTCAACATCAGGGCCCCTATATCTAAAGCTTCCAAGAAAAATATGAATTGGTCTCAGGCCATAGAGGTGCTCAAAAAGGACTTTGAATATAAAATTAGAGAGGTAGAGGAAAAAATGGAAAGAGAAATGAGGCTGATGCAGGAAAGACATGAGAAAAAAGTCAACAGCTTGAAAAGTCAAATGGAAAAGGAGGTACAAAAGCTCTCTGATGAAAATAATTGCCTAAGAATTAGGATTGAACAAATGGAAGCCAGTGACTTTATGAGAAACCAAGACACAATAAAGCAAATTCAAATGAATAAAAAAATAGAGGGCAATGTAAAATATCTTCTGGGAAAAACTGCCAACCTGGAAAATAGGTCCAGGAGAGATCATTTGAAAATTATTGGTCTACCTGAAAACCATGATCAAGGAAAGAGCTTAGATACCATCTTCCAAGATATTCTCAAGAAGAAGAAGCTAAAGTAGAAATTGAAAGAATCCACCAATCACCTCCAGAGAGAGATACCAAAAGGAAAACTCCTAGGAATATTATAGCCAAATTCCAGAGCTCTCAGGTCAAGGAGAAAATATTGCAAGCTGCCAAAAAAAAAAAAAAAAAAAGAATTCAAGTACTGTGGAGCCCCAATCAGGATAGCATAAGATCTAGTCGCTTCTACATTAAAGGACCAGAGGGCATGGAATATGATATTCCAAAGGGCAAAGGAAATAGGATTACAACCAAGAATCACCTACCCAGCAAAACTCAGCATCATCTTTCAGTGGAAAAAGTGGGACTTTAATAAAAAAGAAGACATTCAGATATTTGTGATGAAAAGACTTGAACTGAATGGCAAATTTGACTTTGAAATACAAGACCCTAGAGAACCATAAAAAAAAAAAATTGGATCTGGGGGACATACCTGGGGTCATACAGTGGGCAACTGTCTTGTGTCTGAGGCCAGGTTTTGGCTGGGATCCCCCTGGGTCCAGGGGTGATGATTTGTCCACTGTGTCACTTAGCTAGATTATAACATCTTTAGGATTAAATTGAGGGTTGAAGGGAATTCATTGGGGGAGGGGGAAGGGCAGAAGTGAAATCCTACATGAAAGTAACAGGAAAAGGCTTATGGAGTGGGGGAAGAGATGGGAGAGGAGCAGGGCAGGAAATGAATTTTACACTCAACAGAAAATGCTCAAAAATCTTAAACTCATCAGAGCTTCCTCAAGGAGGGACTTATAGACACACCCAACTGGGTGGAATAATCTATTTAATCTGGGCAGTAAATGAGCCTAACACTCATCAAAATTGGCTCAAAGACCTCAATCTCGTTAGAATTGACTCAAAGAGGGAATAATGTACACACTCAATTGGGTGGAGTAATCTCTATAACCATGCAGGAAAATAGGAGGGGAAAGGGATAAAGAGAGTGGGGCAAAAGAAGGAAGGGCAGAGTTGGGGAGGGGACAGACAGAAGCAAATCCCTTTTGAAGAGTGATAGGATAAAAGAAGATGGATAATAGAATAAATATCATGTGGAAGGGAATAGGATTGAAGGGAAACAGTTAACAATAGTAATCATGAAAAAGAGAAAAGGTGAAAAAATTGTACAAAAAATATTTATAGCAACTCTTGGTGGAGGCTATGAATTGAGAATCAAGGGAATGTCCATCAACTGAGGAATGATGGGAAAAGCTGTGTTATATGATTGTAATAGAATGGTCTTGTGCTACAGGAAATGACAAACAGGATGATCCCCCAAAAACCTCGAAAGACTAATGAACATCGATGTATAGTGAAGTGAGCAGATTTGGGGGGACATTGTGCATAGTGACAGCAGTATTGTTCGATGAGCCATTGTGAATGGCTTAACTAGACCAAAGCGTGCTAGGTAATTATAAATTTCATTTCCACTATACAATACAAAGTTCTTTCCTCAAAACTACAATATAGGTAATACAAGTATTTTAATTCCCATTTAACAGATGAACACACACATTCGGTGACCTAAGTCCCCTTCTTTGAGTAATTCCTAGAGCCAATAGCTAATGTTATAATTCCTGAATTTCACTGTTATTTCATGAGTTCCACTGTGAATAGGAATATTGGTATAAAGGAGGAGGTATTAGAGAGACCCTGAACAAAATAAGGGAAGCCTGCAATTGTAAGGCAGGTGACTTTAAGCATTAAGAACATGTCACTATTGCTATAGGAAAGAGAAGGGAGAAGGAAGAAGGGAAAGGTGAAGAGGGAATGGAAAGGGGAGGAAAAGGAAAAGGAAAGATGGGTGGGGGGAGAGACAGAGGGACAAGGATGTGAAAAGAGAGATATTCAGAGAATGAGACAAAGTAAAAAAGAAAAGAGAGAGAGACCAAACTACAAAGCCACAAAATATCACTATGAATTAAGGTGTTGCAGATGTCCTTCTTTGTGGTGTTAACACCAAAATGGAATTTTGAAAGCAAAAAAAAAAAATGATGTATTTTCAGGTACATTGGTTTTTTGATACTCTCTGAGTCATAGCAGTTGCATTCACTTAGTCTGTTCATGCATTAAGTTGACCATTACCATATAACAGGGTAATGATTAAATCATCTTAATAAGTAAAAATGTTCAAAAATCATATCTTCCTAATTCCCACACTTTTATACTGCTAGTGAAGAAAATAATATTCTATATTCCTATAGTATTCTATAGTTTTAAAAATGTTTACATATACATTCTCAGAATAATACTGGGTACAAGTTGTGGCAAGAATTATTTTTATTCTCCCTTTTATTAATGATGAAATTGAAACTCAGATAAATTTATGGTTGTCCAACATAATAGAGCTAAGAAGTGGCAGTTCTGGGACTTACTCAAATCTAAGTCCTTTGAATCACTGCCCACAGATCTTTGTGTGCTACCATACTAATGTGTAAGACAGTTAGTAAACCAACATTTATTCAATGCCTGTTTTTGTATATGAACAATTTAGGTGCTTTAAGTAGAAGAAAAAGTAGTAATGTAAGCTTAATTATGGAGGATTCTTAAGAAGCCAGGCAAAACATAAAGAAGGCCATGAGAAAAGGTTTGAACAAGACAATAGAATAGAGACTGTGACAGGATGACATCAGCTGCTTTTCTGGGAGTCTACTGATTAAAAGAATAACATTGATTTGCTGATTGTCTGAGAGAACTCAGCTGCTGAGAGGATGGGAGGAGTACAGAATCCTGTTATAATCTAGCTTATTGCTTTATATTGCCATTTATAGCTCAAGAGAGAGAAAACCTCTCAGGGGTACCTGGTTACCTTCTACTGCTCTTTATTGTTGAAAGAGATAAATGAGGGGATCTATGCTTTTCTCTGAGGAGAGAACTAGAGTTAACTGGACAAAGCCAAATCCCTTGTTATTTACAGATCTGAGAAGTACAATATTTTGGTGACTTAAGAAAAAACTGCTTATCACTGAAAGAGCTTAACATTGTTTTCATAATTACCTATTAAGAATAGCTGTGAGCAAAAAGATTGTCACTGCTGCATGTGCTCAAAAAAAGAAGAATATTGGCCAAGTAGTATGGTCACAAGACTGGACAAGCAGTAGCTAGTGAAAAAAGAATCCTTGTGTGATTCAAATTATTCCTGAAGGTACTAAGGATTAAATATTATAGTGTAGAGTTGTAACTTGCCACCAGACACATGGATTTCCCTATTCATGTAGCGATCTGTTAGGTTGTTGTGTATATACTTTCTTCCTCAAGAACACTGTATTTGTGGGAGTCTACAACACAGTTTTATGAGTGGACTATTTTGATTATTCCTGTTTTTCTTAAAAAATAGATTTTTTGTCTTCTATTAAGTAAATGTTATGATTATTCCTGCTTTTGACTTATCGTTAAATAAATATTTTATGCTTAAGTTTCAGTGGTGTCATGGTTATTATTGTATATAAATAGGACATATAACAGTGAGAGGCAGTAGTATAATAGTAGAAGTTATGGGTAGAAGTAGAGTATACTTCCTTCCCCCAGACACACACACAGACAAACACACATCATGATTGCCACTAGAACCCTTTGAGAAAGCAATGAGTTAAAGTTGTATGGTATATACCCCTTTGGAACCTCCAGACTTACCTTTGTGAGTTCATGTTAGGGTGAGTGAACCCAGAGACCTAGAGTAGGAATTTTTATCACACCTAGATTACATGGACATTAGCTCTACTTTACATGTTTTTAAGCTCTACACTGAATTTTGTGCTAAGAAAATTCCATGTCCCAATATCAATGGAAGGAAATGTACAGAATCCAGTTTTTAAGTCATCATCATATTAGCTTCAATTGTTAGGGGCAAAGGGACTGCCACTATTCTGAGTAAGAAATGATAATATTTATTATTTTAATTTGAAAAATTTGCACATACAAATAAATATTTGGCATACAAAAAATTCTACTACCTTTTTGCCAATACTGTGCAATAATTAGTTAAGGAGGGGGATCAGGTTGAAGAAAGCACAAAATGGAAGGTACTCCTCACTTGCCTAAAAGAGGATGCCTTTGGACCACTGGTTTCAACACAAAAATCAATTTATCTTCATATATCTTCAATGTGGTAAGAATTAATGTAATAAATTCATTAAGCAAAAATTACACACAAAGAAAAATGGGCTACTGCAGCAGAATCTGGTAGAAAAGAATACTTAATATTCATAACAAGAGAGTATAGAAAAGGTATTTGCATATTTTTGAAGAAATGATTCTAGATACCTTGATGTGTAGTGTGATATAAGGAATAAAAATACAGATATGATTTCTTTATCTTTCAGCTGTTTTTCCTTTGCCACAATAATATAGAGGAATAGTTAATCAATTAGAATTTATTTAGCACCTACAATATTCCTGGCACTGTGCTACACAGTAAACATGCAAAGAAAAGCAAAAACACTCCTTGCCTTGGAGGAGGTCACAATTTAATGGAGGAGACAACATATAAACAACATGTAGAAACAAGCTATGTATAAGATAAATAGGAAATAATCATCAGAGAGAAGCACTAGAATTAAGAAGGATTAGAAAAAGCTTACTGTAAGAGATGGATTTTTTTGCAATTCATTATACTACTAAGGTCACTAATAGCATCATCACTAAAGCCAATGGCTTTATCAATCTTATCAACCTTGACTTCTTTCTGACATTTGACACTGGGAACCAAACCCTATTTTTAGATTTCCCAAACCCTTTGGTTCACATTCAAGGCTTTCATAAGCTATGATCATAGTTTTGAGGTAGTCAAATAATTTTCAAATTCTCTCTCCTAGATCTATTTTCCAGGTCAGCTGTTTTTCCAAGGAGATATTTCACATTGCCCTCTATTTTTTTATTCATTTGGATTTGCTTCACTGTGTCTTGATTTCTCATAAAGTCATTCACTTCTTTTTGCTCAATCCTAATTTTTAAACAATAATTTTCTACAGAGAGCTTTTGTACCTCCTTTTCCTTTTGGCAAATTTGGCTTTTCTAGCTGTTGACTTTTTTTTCATGATCCTCCTGCATCACTTTCATTTCTTTTTCCATTTTTTTTCTCAAACTCTCTTAGTTTATCTTCAAAGTCCTTTTTGAGAGCTTCTATGGCCTGAGACCAATTATATTTTTCTTGGAAACTTTGCATATAGGAGCCCTGATGGTGCACCTCAATCTTCCTTGTCAGAAGAAATTTTTTTTGGGGGGGGTAATGTGGGTTAAGTGACTTTCCCAGTGTCACACAGCTAGTAAGTGTCAAGTGTCTGAGGCTGGATTTGAACTCAGGTACTCCTGAATCCAGAGCCAGTGCTTTATCCACTGCCCCACCTAGCTTCCCCAGGAAACTTTCTATGATCCACATCTTTCTCTGTCTGCTCATCTAGTCTCTCTTTTAGTTGACTTTTAACTCCTTAAGGTGGGGCACTATTTCCAGGATGCACTATCCCAAGATTAAGGGGGTCCTAGGTGGTAAGATTTAAGGAAGGGCAAGTTCTTCATTTGCCTGGCCTGTTTTCTGGTCCATAGATAACCCCAGGCCAACTTGCTAATTAACCAGGCAGTAAAACTTTGTGTGCTGTGGTTGTTAACTCTGAGGAGCCTGCGCCCCTCCCCAACCTGGGCCACCACCACTCAAGCCTACTTCCTGGTTCCCAGCAGGGGTAAAACACCCAAGTTCTGCCTCAGCACCATCAGAGACCCCTGTAATCTCTTCCCAACCTCCAGCCAACTTCTCATTCTTCTCAGCAGACCATGAGCTTAGTTGCAGAAGACACTGGCACTGCAGCTGATTCAGAGGCTCCAGGGGTCTCTTTCTCTGGCAAGGACTACCTGGGACTGTATCTGTGTCAGTGTGCCTGCAGGGTTGAACTCCACTTCCACCCTGGCACAGAGGCCCCCTCCTTCTGACCTTCTAAACTATTTTTGGCTGGAAAATGATCTCAGCCCATTCTTTTGTGGGTTCTGCTGCTCCAGGAATTGTCCTATGGCATTATTTGGAGGGATTTTTGGAGCTATTGTGTCATGAGTTCTAAAAGCTTACTGCCTTTCCTCCTCCATCTTGGCTCTACCCCAGAAAAAATTAAGGATCTCTTAAGCTATGGCCCTCTCCATCTTGCCAATCTTCTCATACTTTATACCTCTTAATGAAATTGATTTCTCCCTCAAACTTCTTTACCTGAACATATTCTTTGTAATTCACACTAATTGTATTATGAGTGTAAAGAAAGAAAGGATTTTCATGATCATATATTCCAAGCTCCTTCATTTTACAGTTGTGGAAACTGAGACACTCAGAAATTAAATGGTTTGCTCAAAGTGACACAGATAATAATCATCAGAGACAAGATTTGAAACCAGATCCTCTGATTCCTATCCTTCCCTCTTCTACTGTACCATGTTGCCTGTCGTCAGAATGACCAATTCCTATATCAGAGATAATTATGGATATGCCTTTCCTTGTAATTAAAAGATAAGCTATTGGGAGTAAGGCCTGTGGAACATATAGATTTGTCACCTCTGCAACTTTATCCATTTAATGAAAAATACTTGTTGAATGAATGTTCTCTAAGATGATTTCCAAATTTATGGATTATTTTGAAAAACAATTATTAATAACTGATATCGTGGGGGACTCAGGCTTCTGCCCTTCTTTCTTCATCCTTTCTCCCCCACCCCACCTCTCAATATCTAAGTTCTCCTTGAAAGTAAGATTCATATAGGGAAAAGGAGTCAGGTGTAGACAGATTCTTTTGTCTGGATAGCTGAAGGACTTTACTGATGAGATTTGGCCTGCAAGAACCAGTTTTAGGTGGGAACCCTTGTGTCCCCATCAGCTTGGGTGGGCTCTAGATCCTTTCTCTGATGTTATTCTTCTCAACACACCTCCAAATCATGTCTACCAAATGGATAGGATTGCTATGTCATGGACCTCCTATATTTAGATGGGTATATAAACTGTGACCCCACTGCCATTAGGGGTCTTTGGTTTCAGAGAGACAGCCAAATGACCATCCTCTTATTAACAATCTACCAGGCTATTAATAAAATGATTAACTTACCCAGAAACTCTGTTCATCATATTTTAAATCATCACATTATTTTACCAGTAGGAATCCATTTCAGGCTAAGTATCTTGGTGTCTGTTAATTCAATGATGAAAGGAAATAAAAAACATCAACAACAAAGCAAATCAAATATTTTTGGAGCACTGACTATATGCTCAAAAGTTATGGAAGCATCCAGAGAAATATAAGAGTTTACAAATTAATTGAAGAGACAACACAGACAAGAGAAAACTTTAGGAGTATAAATATGAAAAGTAAGTAACAATTCAAGGCAACAGTAGGGAAGACTTCACGAGGCAGAAGAGGATTAATTGACAAATTAATTGCACAGGCACTAATTGCTTTAGGAATTCATTAAAGATTTCATTTTCATATTTAAGTTCATTTTGTTATGCTTTGGTGTGTAAGTACTGATAAGCTGACTTTTCAAGCACATGTAATTAAGATTTTGCTAATGAGGGAACCAAACCAAATCATTTTTTTTTAAATGATGTTCTACTTGGACTAATATAAATATTTTGCAGTATGTAAACAAAACATACAGAAAATTTGCAGAACTATAACCTTTTCTTCAGGATGTTTTCTAAACATTGTAAATAAGCATACTTCATATTTATAGAGAACTTCAGGGTTGCCAAAGGTCTTGCCTAACAAAAGGCTTCTGAGGTAGGTAGTCAAATTATTATTATCCCTATTTTATAGATGAAGAAACTAGACTCCATCTCCTATTTCCTTGACTTTGGAGGGATTCAGTGGTGTCTGGAGTGTTCTCTCTACAGATCTGCACTGCTTACAAAAAAATCTTTGCTTCTGGTAAGGCTACACTAGATACAACCCATCATGAGAAACTTATTGAACTCCCAGTCCTCTCCTCAAGTTTTCTGGTATATATTAATATATTTACCTTTTTTATCTCTTAATAGATTTCAGAGGACAGGGACTACTTTTATCTATGACATTTTTACCCTCATGTGTGGCATAATGCTTTGTATATAATAATCATTTCATATATTCTCTTGTTGCATTTATTTGTAGAAGAGAATATGATATAAACATGCAGACATATATATACATATATATATATATATTCATATGTGTATGTAATTGTCCCTATTGAGATTTTTTTAACATGTCATGTAATAAACAAACAAATGTTGGGTTGGGGAATGTAGGTGTGTGCTCTTATGAATGTTTTTCTTCGTGTGTGTGTATATATGTACTTTCAGAGGGAACATCCTCCAAACAAAGCACAAAGAGGTACTGTGTTTTTAACTGAATGCAAATATCTTTTCAAAATTAACAGAATCACATTTCTAAATAGGCCTTTCAGGGTAAGTATTAGATGGGACCCTAATAGGGTAGATAAGTAGCTTGAGAAAAATGATGATTTATAATATTTTATCTATAAAATTAATCAAAAGGAATATAAAGTTCTCATTATGCTTCATTTGCAGCTTATTATCTGCTAATTATGCCCGCTCCCTTTTTTATGCCTTCTGCTTTCATTGGTCTTTCTTCAGAAATAAAAGCTGTTTTTCCACAGCAGAGAAGCCCTCTGATTCTACTATTGGGGGCAAGGCCTCCCAGTTTCTTCCTCTATTTCTTGGTTCTTTTCCTTCCTCCCACATCTATTTCCTTTTTATCATAACTCTGGGTATCAGATCTCTTCCCACTTATCAATCTCATCTTCATTTGTTTTGTAGCTGAAAGTGCCCTTCTGAAAATGCAGCAGCATTGTGTATTCCTATTTTAAAGCGTCTTCCAGAAGTCATTATACACATTTAAACTTTAATAATGTTGGTTGTAGGTATGATCAATCTGTAAACAGCTCATTTATTCATGTTTGGAACTACAATATACAACACAACACAACACAATGTATTCCCATTTCAGTTCCTTGTGACAAAGGAAAAATGCCAACTAGAGATGAGAGGGTAAAGTATACACTAGAGCTAATAGAACTGAATTCTGAATTCATTATCAGAAGAAAGCACACATATTAGAATTTCTTTCTGACTGCTTGTCTGAAAAAAAAAACATTACAGAACATTGAGTTGACTCTTTGACTTAAACTTTTTTTAAGGGCCAATGTGCCACTTTATTTGCTGTGAAAAGAAGCATGATATCATCAATTATTCCCCCATACTAGATGTTCTCATTTAAAGGAAGCTATTTGGAATAATTATGTTTTTTTTTCCTTTTGATGAAGTTTTAAAAATAATTCAAACATACAAAAAGTAAAAATGGTGGTTCCATTAATATGGGTTATTTCGTATAAATTTTTGCCTTTCCCCATTTCTGCTTAAAGTCAGGATGTCTTTCCTCCACCATCAGCAGAAAAACATACAAAAATACTGGCTGAGAGTTTAAAGTCAGGATGTTAGTTACCAGACCTTCTTCTCATTACTATCTTGGTCTCTTGTATCTTTGAATAGTGAGAAAGAGACAGAGAGACAGAGAGATGCAGATGTATACTTATATATTGATATATGTATGTGTATGTATTGACATATATATGTGCATATTGTAATGATTGGAATGATGCCACCTGCTGGAGACTTACTGTAGAAGAGTTCCGCCCATGAAGGGAAGGTCTTTGAGGGCAAGACCAGGAGTCTTTTCTTTGGCATGAGGAAGTGACGCGGGCGAGTGGGAGGAGGAAGGAAGAGACTGGCGCTCAGTCTCGCGCTCTTTCCTGGGGACGCTGGCGGAGAAGGGAGCTAAAAATGTGCTCTCCCTTTAATAGATAGAAATCTAGGCCTTTCTCTCTCTTTTTACCAAATTCTTGTTTTCCTTAATAAATGCTTAAAAGCCTAACTCTTGCTAAAGCTTATTATTTATTGGCGACCACTCATTAGATATTTTAGACAGACTAGCTAGAATTTTAACCCTTACAATATGTACATTCGCATATGCATATAAACAAATACATGTAGAGAATATAGGACTGGAAGAGTATGATATAGGATCTCTCAGGTACACTTGAAGATAGATCACCACACCAAACCTCTGCCCAGTTGTCTCCTACTGGCTAAGTCTTTCTACTTATTAATTTTCTCTTTCTAGGTTCAAAGGCATTTTAGTATGTTCTTTAATATTAAAAGAAATTAAAATTGTTTTAAATCTACTGATATCTTACTCTTCTCTACTACCCTCATTTGGAACCCCAAAACCTTCATTTAAGTTCCTTCCTCAAGACAATTCAAACCCTAAGTCACATTAAGTTCTCCTAGGTATCTGAGAATGGTCTGGAAATAAGGCTTCTCTGTCATCCTAAGGAGGTTGTTCAAAATATTTAAGGACCCTCTATCATCAGAAAAGTCCTTCATTAGTCTCAGGGATCCTGAATCTCAACAACATGGTATACATACATACATACATACATACATACATACATACATACATACATACATGTATGCTTGCATATGTATGTATGTACATTTGTGTATGTACATGTTTGTATTTGTGTATGAATATACATGTATAGTATATATATATATCTTTCTTCCTCTTTCATATGAATGGGTATATGCATTTGTAAGTATATATTATGCTATATGTATGGATTGTGCATGTGATCATGAATATGCAAGCTAGAACCAACTTGAGGATTGTTAAATCTTCTGGATGATCCTTTAAGCCTCAGAAAGAAACAAATGCTACAAATTAGTGTTATATTCAATGTTTTGTTGATTATCTAGACCAGGCATCAGCAAACTTTTTTCCATAAATAGCCAGATAGTAAATATTTTAGGCCATGTGGGTCAAAAGACAAAACAAGTATATAAAATATGTACTTATACAAGAGTCTATTAATGAGAAGAATGGAGTTCCTTGTGGGGTGAAGGGAATAAAATTTTGCTTAATTCAAGTACAATGTTAGTGGGTTTTGTCACCAAAATTGCATGTCTGTAATGATATTTTGCATATTTGGTCTTTGAAGATTTCTTTCCATGCAGATAGTTACTTCAAAATACGGGTATCAATCCAAGAGCATATGAGTTTAACTGAACATATTCATTGCTTGGAAAGCATTTTTTTGAATTCTGTTAGATACTTCTCTTGCTATTTGACTTTTATCTTGTCATTACATTGCAGATTAATTACATCCAATTGAAGATTAGGAGGAAGCAACTCAATTGCACAATTAAATGAATTTTAAAATATTTTAAAATATCAACATTTATCTTGCCCTTGCAATAAAGGTCAGAGAGATGAAGTAGACACTGTAGTTTGAGCTCAGAAAAGATATCTCCTTTAATTTTGTGTGAGAAAGCAGATCTCATTTATTGTTTTAATTTTTTAATTAATAAAGTATTTTTTACCATTACATGTAAAGTTAGTTCTCAACTTCTGTTTATACAAGATTTCCAATTTCAGATTTTTCTCCCTCCCTCCCCTCCCTCCCTCCTCCCCTAGACAGCAGGTATCTGATACATAATAACATTAAACATATTTCTGCATCAGTCATGGTATAAGAGAGAAATCAGTGCAATGATGAAAAACTTCAAAATAGAAAAACATCAGCACCAAAAACAAAAGAAATAGTATGGTTCCTTCAGTATCTATACTCCACAGTTCTTTTTTTTTTTCCTGGATTTGGAGATCCTCTTCTATCATGAGTTCCCGGGAACTCTTCTGTACCATTGCATTGGTGAGAAGAATATAGTCCATCACAGTAGGTCAACACTCAATGTTGATGATACTGTGTACAATGTTCTCCTGGTTCTGCTCATCTCACTCATCATCAGCCCACACAAGACCCTCCAGATTTCTCTGAACTCCTCCTGCTCATCGTTTCTTACGGCACAATATTATTCCATTGTATTCATATACCACAACTTGTCCAGCCATTCCCCAATTGATGGGCATCCCCTCAACTTCCAATTCCTTGCCACCACATAAAGAGCAGCTATAAATATTTTTGTACATGTTGGTCTTTTTCCCCTTCCATGATTTCTTTGGGAAAAAGACCCAAAAGTGGTATTGCTGGGTCAAAGGGTATGCACAGCTTTATCACCCTTTGGGCATAATTCCAAATTGCTCTCCAGAATGGTTGGATCAGTTCACAGCTCCACCAACAATGCATTAGTGTTCCAATTTTCCCACAGCTTTTCCAACATTTATTATTTTTCTTTTTTGTCATTTTAGCCAATCTGATAGGTGTCAGGTGGTACCTCAGAGTTGTTTTAATTTGCATCTCTCTAATCATTAGAGATTTAGAGCATTTTTTCATATGGGAATGGATAGTTTTGGTTTCTTCATCAGAAAACTGCCTGTTCATACATATCCTTTGACCATTTCTCAATTGGGGAATGACTTGGATTCTCATAAATTTGATTTAGTTCCCTATATATTTTAGAAATGCGGCCTTTATCAGAAGTACTGGCCATAAAAATTGTTTCCTAGCTTTCTGCCTCCCTTCTAATTTTGGATACATTGCTTCTGTTTGTACAAACATTTTTTAATTTAATGTAATCAAAATCATCTGTTTTGCATTTTATAATATAATCTATCTCTTGTTTTGTCATAAACTGTTTTCCTTTCCAAAGATCTGATAGGTACACTATTCCTTTCTCTCCTAATTTACCTATGGTATCACCTCTTATGTCTAAATCATGTATCCATTTTGACCTTATTTTAGTATAAGGTGTAAGATGTTGGTCTATGCCTAATTTCTGCCATACTATCTTCCAGTTTTCCCAGCAGTTTTTGTCAAATACTGAGTTCCTATCCCAGAAGCTGGAGTCTTTGGGTTTATCAAACACTACATTACTAGTGTCATTTACTACTGTTTCCTGTGCCTAGCCTATTCCATTGATCCTCCACTCTATTTCTTAGCCAGTACCAGATAGTTTTGATGACTGCTGCTTTATAGTAAAGCTCCAGGATTGGTAGTGCTAACCTACATTCCTGTGAATTTTTTTTCATTATTTGCCTGGATATTCTTGATTTTTTGTTTTTCCAGATGAATTTTGTATTATTTTTTCTAGCCCTATAAAATAATTTTTAGGTAGGCTGATTGGTATGGCACTGAATAAGTAAATTAATTTTGGCAGTATTGTCATTTTTACTATATTAGCTCTGCCTATCCATGAGCAATTGATATCTTTCCAATTATTTAGATCTGATTTGATTTGTGTGAAGAGTGTTTGGTAGTTGTGTTTATAGAGTTCCTGGGTTTGTCTTGGCAAGTAGTATTGTTTTAATTTTTAACAGTGTAGTGTTTAAGGCAGCTTGATAATACTTGTGATTCAAACAACATGTTATCAAAGGTATCTTACCATAGTACTAGTTGCATATATATTCACTTTTTTCCTTATAATTTTAGGTTAAATTAATTAAGAAACATGACCAAATCTGCAGCAAAATTTAATTTCCAAATCATTTCAGTGTTTGTTAATATTGGTTGAGGGCAGTTATTAATCCGAAAAATTTCAGTCTTGACCCTGAGCTCAAAAAGTTCAATTTCTTCTCTTAATTTCCTATTTTGACATTATGAGTATGCATTCATTATAAAACATAAATACCACAGTGAACACTCAAAATATTGGTAAGTTATAACTGTGTCACAGAAATTATCAATGCACTATAGCAGCAGTGGAAACTGATGAGAGAACCATGTATGGTCCCTATCACAACTCCTCAACTCTGTCATTGTGGCAAAAATAGCCATAGAAAATAGGAAAACAAATGAGCATTGTAGTGTTCCAATAAAACTATTTATTGACAATAAAATTTGAAATTTTTATAAAATTGTGAAAATTATTCTTTTGTAGTTTAGTCATTTAAAATGTAAAACAAAAATGTTCTTAGTTCATGAAATATACAAAAACTGACAGCAGCTGTGTTGAGCTAGAGCACCATTGTTTGTAACTGATGGTCTAGTTTTAAGAAAGTGATGGAGAAAATGTTAATAATACAGATTAAAGTTTAAAAAGTGTTATGGGTACTGTATATTTTTTTCTGCAGCATCTGTTGTTAAACACTTTCTAGCACATTACTCTGTGTGTATGTAAATATATACAGTTATATTGATAGATAGACATGTATGTGTGCATGTTTAAGGTAGAAATTGAATATTTATCTGTAGACCTCCCAAACTGAAATGATGTCCTTTTCTTTTCTTCCATCAAGCAATAATAACTCATTTTTATAGCATGTTAAAGTTTACATAGTGTTTTCATTACAATGGCTCTCTTATAAGGTAGGTAATCTAATTATAGATTCCAAAATTAAATAGGAAACCCTTATACCATTTAATATGTAATACATATCATGGTATTATACGTTATATTATGTTATATTAGTTGTATTATGCCATGATTTCTAATATCAGGTTATGGCACAACATATCACATCATTTAATTAAAGGTTTGCAAAGTATTCATTACAACATTCCTGTGACATAGATAATGAATGAAACCCCCCATTTTACAGATGTAGAGGCCAAATTTAATATGGGGAGAATTAATTGGGTGGCTCACCAAAATAGTGGGGTTCAGAAAATAATGAGGGACCTCTAGGTCCAAAGTTTCCTCCCTTCCAAACTGCCTTTTTTAAAGTTATTTCTCCCAGGCCAATAAGAAATGGGATTAACAGCCTCTTTTCCACAAACAAATCAGGTTTTATTAATGGGAATAAAATACACAGCAAAGGTGAAATTAATTAAGCCAATGACAAGGTAATAGGAAAAGAGAAAAATGGATAAGCTCCATGGCTCTAGCAAAGATTGACACAATACCCAAACTTGCTTCTAGCTCACCTAATTCTTTTTTTTTTTGTAGGGCAATGGGGTTTAAGTGACTTGCCCAGGGTCACACAGCTAGTAAGTGTCAATTGTCTGAGGCCAGATTGGAACTCAGGTACTCCTGAATCCAGGGCCGGTGCTCTATCCACTGCACCACCTAGCTGCCCCTATGTTTCTTGTTGTTGCTGTTCTGGTTTGGTTTTGGGGGAGCAAGGGGGGTTAAGTGACTTTTCCAGGGTCACACAGCTAGTAAATGTCACGTTTCTAAAACCAGACTTGAACTCAGGTCCTCCTGAATCCAAGGCCAGTGCTCTATCCACTTTGCCACCTAGCTACCCCAGCTCAGCTAATTCAAAGAGCTGGACTAATTTTCATTAACTCACCACCTGGCTTCTGTAGTTTCAATAGGAAAGAGCTATGCAGCCATTCTGCAGTCTGCTCTCGGAAGCTCACTGACAGAAAAGAAGAGCTCCCCTCAGTGAATGTTCCCTTTTCTACTTTTACTCTCCCTCCCCCAAAAGGGAGGTCCTTCAAGCTGGATGTCAGAGAGTGGTTCCCCTGCTGACATCAGCAGCATACATCACTCAGGGCAGGCCAGGTGTGGCCTATATCCAATCATCCCAAGTAGGTACCTAGATGGTTTCCCAAACAGTACTAGGTCATTCAGGTGGGACCCCTGGGTGTCTGCCAAATTCCATTATGTTATCACACAGATAAGAATGCTTAGGACTATAAAAAATATTTTACTACAGTACTACAAGCTAGTGAGTATCATATAACCTGGACTTAAAGTAGATTTTCTGAATCTACAATGTCATATTATTTCCTCTTTAGAGGAAAACTGCCTCCTTAGATGATTTTCTCTTTCAAAAATATACCAATAGTTTATGATGAATATAAATAATGCCATAGAAGAAATAGAGTCTTCATCTTATAAAACAACTAATAAATGCTATGAATCGGCCAGCATTCAATAAAGATAATTGATGGGGATGAACTTTCTGAAGTGACATTGGATGAAATCCAATGAAAATAGGAAAAGAATAGTATGTATTTTCTTGCAGATGTATCATGGTAGAGTAGGAAGAGTTGTAGAGACAAATACATAAGAGTTATTGTACTTGGAAAGAAATATCAATTGTTTGCTTTTGATAAGAGAGGAATTAAGTCATGCAGGAATAATACCTCGAGGAACTTTTCCTATACAATATTTTGTGCTTAATGATGACAGTTAAATGTCAATTAGAAGCAAACAAACCTAGAAACCAGGCCATTCACCATGCCACAAAGGCTGTCAAAGATATTGAACCTTTTTTTTCTAACTGATTTTACTTAAAGAGAATTATCATTCCATCTAATTCCTTATAGTTTAAAAATCTATAAATATTTACTTACCTACCTTATGCCAGGCACTATGCTACCACTGAGGGAAAAAAAGAGATAAAAGATAGTCCATTCTCTCAAGGAGCTTATGATCTAATGGGGGAGACAACATGAAAACAAAGCAAGTTAGATGCAGGATAAGTAGGAAATGATTAAGAGAGGGTAGGTACTGGAATTAAGACGGTTTGGTAAAGCTTTCCAAAAGAAGCTGGAGTTTTAGTTAGAATTTAAGAAAACCAGGGGCAGCTAGGTGGCACAGTGGATGAAGCACCAGCCCTGCATTGAGGAGGACCTGAGTTCAAATCCAGCCTCAGACATTTGACAAGTCACTTAACCCTCATTTCCCTGCAAAAAAAAAAAGGAATAAGGTATAAGAGAATGGAAAGGTGGGAGGAAGTTAGATTTTGAAGGGTTTTGAATGCTGAACAGATCATGTTGTAATTGATTCTAGAGGCAATAGTGAACTAATCTCGGTTTCAATTTTCTTGCTTGTAATATGAAGGGTTTTTTTACAACTTCTGTTTTATCTTTGCCCTTCTATGATTTATGATTATACATTTTAACTATAATTTACAAAAGCCAAGTATGTGAAATTCTTTCTTAATGCCTTATGAAAGGAACAGTCAGATTAGCATCCATGGAACCATTTGTGAATACCAATTTCTTTTTGTTAAGAATATTTTACAAAGAAGATTCATACAAATATCTAAGTGGCTACATCAGTTATGAAGCCTTCCCACTATTTTGTGGAAATATATCTTTTAAATATTTGGGTTAGGTTTACTCATCACCTTTTATTGCTGAATTAAGAATGTTAACTTAGCATGAGTGATACTTCCATTTTGTGATTCTTATTTTTCTGCATTGTTGGTTTTCAATAAGATAAACATTCATGTAGTGTAGTTTGGTAAATAGCCTGTGTTTGTTTCCAAATAATTACTAAACATGTATGTACCCTAAAATAGAACACCAAAAAATATTGTAAACAATTTAGAATCACTTTGTCATAACTTAGACAAAAAATGATCAATTAAATTGTGCTATAAACACAATCAGTATTTAGTTAAGGGAATTTAAACAGTAAATGACATAGCTAGAACTATAAGGAACCCATTCTAGACTCCAGTCATCATTCTGCCACTCCCATGCAGTAGGACAGAATCCTTCATTCCTGTTACTGAAAGATTTGAGCATCCCTTATTCCCTAGAAATTGATTGATGGAGATTCATCAGAATGCCATATTGGTGGTAGACATGATCTCTTGCTAGGCAGAGAGGAAACTTTGTTGTAAATAATGATATAAGATGTTCTTACCAGGACCTTTATCATTATTATTACTATGAATAATAATTAGGAATGATAATAATAACATATTTATATAGTACTTTAAAGTTTGCTTGGTCCTTTACAAATAATTCTTCATTTTATCCTTACAGCAATACTATGAGGTAGTTACTTTTATTATCTCCATTTTCTGAATGAGGAAACTGCTGTAAACAGAGGTTAAGTGACTTGCTCAAGATAATGCAGAATTTGAACTAGGGTCTTCCTGATACCAGGTCCCATATTCTATCCACTGAGCCACCTATTAGGAATCAGGTTGGTGATCTGTTCCTAAAGAAGTTGATATTTCTATTATTGAATAAATATTGATGTTATAACACCTGCATTGAGGAGTGTAAAGTTTGATTTAGTGCTTTCATCACACTATTCAGAGTATGTAAGAGTAAACTGGACAAGCATACACAGTGTGTCACATCTTGTAATTATATGTAGTGATTTGGTGATTAATAATGTGAAAATTTTAATTGGAAAAATGTGCTGTTTCTTCTTTGTGATGAATATTTTTTTCACTGAAGTTTACCGGATGTGAAATATTACTCTTCTGAAAAAGTAAGATGTTTTGAGCTATAAAAAATAACTTTGTCATCATACAAAAACAATGACCTTAGGAAATGTTACTCAGAGAAAAGTCTTTTAAAGAGAAAGTAGAAATGGATTCTGAATTGTAATCTCAAGATGAATATATCTAGAAACTAACTTGTCATGTTTCTCACCTCTGATTCTAATTATAATTAAGTCCTTTTCCTTAGGATCTTATTTCTATGGATGATATCATAATTGTTTCTAATAAAGATCAATCTTTGGAGTCATCTTTGACTCTGCTCTCTCCTCCATATGGTAATATCATAAATGCTAAGACCTTATAACTGTATGGTTCTTTTTTCAATTTACTTTCACATATATCATGTCAGTCAATCAGTTAATAAATATTTATTACATATGTACTATTTACTAGGTACTGTGCTAAGTTCTGGTGATACCAATACTAAAAAGAAAGACATCCCTGCCCTCAAGGAGGTTACAATCAAAAGTGGGAAGACAACACAGAAAGGAAGTTGAAAAGGATGAGGGAAAAGGCAACCAGAGTAGAAACATGATTGAGGAGGCCAAACAAGGGTGGCCAGTAGGAAATGCAGAGATGGCTGTGCTGGACACCTCCTTAAATGAAGGTTATGAAGTTCATTTATCTTCCTTCCAATTGATGAAGAAGTGTAACTACCAAGGCTTATTTGATCCTGGGGGATAATAAGGTTTCCCAAAGAAAATGGAGTAATGTAGACAGTAATGGAAAAGACCAAAGAGTGCTGCTTGTGGGAAACTTTAACCCTACTAACAATCCTATCCAAAGATAAGATTCAGCTTATATCAATTTCAAGAACATTGAAAAGACTTCTAAATGTGATTCATAAGCACTCAGAAGAAATGACCCTCATGATCCACATGAGATAACCAAGTGAATGAAAAATTACTGTTTTTCATTATATTTCAGTCAGTGGATGGCCCAGAGAACTCATATATTTTGTACAGATCCTGAAAACTATCAATGAACTGGTTTGATTCTATATTCAAAGTTGATAGAAATGTAAAATGTTGCACGCACTTTCAGAAGAGATCATTGTATTTTTAGTTTTGTTTAACCCTTAAATCTTCCCCTTCCTTCCTATTGCTCTTTGTTTCATCTTCGGTCAAGTCCTTATCACCTATCATGGAATATTGCACTAGCTACCCATCTGGTCTCACTATTTGGGTTCTTTCCCCTCATTTATCCTTCACAACTTTACTATCTCAATATTTGGGATGTATAAGGTATTTAGGGAGGAATAACACCTCTGGTGATAGGGTTTGCTGATCCTTTTTTAGAGCTGCTCACCCACCTTTGATGTCAATCTGTCACCCAACTTTCACCTGTGCCTCCAAGTAGCTATAGCATGTATAGAAGCACATCCCAGTAAACCTTCCTGATAGACAGGCTAAAGCATGTTGAGGCTAGGGTACAGCCTTCAAACCCATTGCTGAGTTAGGGGAATGCCTACCCTAAACACTTAAGGACTTCTCCTGGATGAATAAGAGGGTGAGAACAAGTTGTTCCAACAGCCATGAAGGCAACTGAATCACTGTGGAGTGCTTAGAGCTTGGTGAGACTTTGTAGATGCCAAAGTCATCCAATTCATCACAGGTCATTGCCAATAGTCCTGAATTTTGTCTTGCCACTGGACTTCAATGACTCTGGAAGACAGAATAAAGGTTATTACTTTTCACAACTCTGCCTCATCATTTATTATTATGATGTCTTTGGTCTTTTTTTTTAAATGAAGGACCACCACCACCAATATCAATATTCAGGGTACATATCTTTGATCATATCACTTTCTGGTTCAGAAATCATTGCTGGCTTTCCATTGCCTACAATGTGAAGTCCAAATTCTTTGTTCTAGAATCAAATATCACAAGCTACCTTGTGTATTTAATATCCTGCTACTATTCTTTGTGGAGCCTCAACTGTCTACTCACTTCACCAGATATATTTTGTGGTTTTCCTCATATGGTACATGTACTTTGCCTCACACCTTTCCCCCACCTGCAATGTCTTTCCTATTTTCCAAATTCTACCTTTATTTCAAGGCCCACATTAAATCCATCTTCCATTATGAAAACCTCCTAAGTCATTTAAGCCCAGTCATGTATTTTGAACTTCAATACATTAATTGTCCATACTATTCCTCTGGAAGTTAATCTTGCATTCTTAATATCTCTTTTGATATATTAATCCATTATATCCTGTATCTAGATTTCATGTTTTAATTATGCCTTCCTTAAGGGCAAAGACACTATTATTTATTTGGATCTCCCACAGTGACTAGCATAAGGTCTTGCAAGTTGATCGACTAGTTGATATTTTAAGGAAGCAAAGGATGCATTCAAATATGCTTCTATGTAAGAATCTCTAGGAGCAGCTATATGGCACAGTGGATAGAGCACTGGCCATGGAGTCAGGAGAACCTGAGTTCATATTCAGCCTCAGACACTTGACACTTACTAGCAGTGTGACCCTGGGCAAGTCACTTAACCCCAATTGCCTCACCAAAAAAAAAAAGAAAGAAAGAAAGAAAGAAAAGAATTTCTGACTTGAAGACTAATTATTCATTTTAATTAAGAAGGATTTTTCTATCAATCTATAACAAAAAAGCAATGCTGCTTGATGAATGTAATTCTATGGAATATTTTAATAACTATTATATATTTTATTGACTTGTACTTGGGTTGCACAACTAAAATCATAGGGTAGGCTTTTTAATGCACCATTTCATCAATTGGTTAGTTCTTTAGGGTCTCTGGAGTGCCATTGATGAAATGTATACTGGGTGGCCTATTTATAAAGCTTTTAAGTTATTGCTTATGTTAGGTAACACTAACAATAAAGCTTCAAATGAAATACAAAGATAGCATTATCCTGGGAATGACCAGAGAGAGCTGTTATATATCTCAGAATAGCTAAATTATACCAGGGAACACTGAATAGCACAGTCTCATCCCTCCTCTGTGAACAACAAAATTATTTCAGATACATAGTTACAGAAACAACAACAAAGAATTCTCTACCAAGTGAACATAATTAAACTGCTGACCTCCTAGAAGCAGGGTGCTGGATTTAACGACAGAGGCACTGGGTTAGATTCCTGGCTGTATTACTTACTTAAAACAAACACACACACGCATATATGTGTATTATGTGCATATATATATATATATATATACATGTATTTATGGATGTGCATATTTTATGCATATACTTTGTTGCATTGCATGTATGACTTACATGTGCAAACATATATGAATACTTTTTTTAAACCTGTTAACTCTATAAAATACAAATAATGAGCTAGTTTTCAACACTTATCTATCCTTAATCACGTCTTCATGAAGATACAATTAATTGGAAAGCAGATCAGTGAAGCTGCCAGAGGTGACAACCTACACTGTAATACAATTCAATTGTGATACAATTCAAAATCAGTGGTTGGTGTAGCTGATTTGGGTCTGTTCCCTCAGCTAAAGATTCTCACTTCCATGAAAATCAGACCAACAAATTGTAGGGTTCCTTTCCCTGCCCTGAATTCCTAGTGGCTTTGTCCAATTTTCATTGTCAATTGATTACTGCAATACCAGTCTAACCTTCTCTGTTCATGTATTGGCACACTTCCAGTTGTAGACATAACACTGCAGGCTGCCATCCCTGAATTCCGAATTTCAGCTTCTCAAAGAATGTTTTTGTTTTCTCCCATGAAATGCAGTGCATTGAATACATCAAATCCTTTCAATTTAGTGATAACCAGAGCATTACTCATGAGGTCTAGAAGTTGGTGGAAATGTAAAATAAGCAGCTTTCAGGCTCTTGTGGAATCACATGGGATCATCATATTGGATGGCAGAGTCTAGAAGCTTAATAAATCTGTAAACTCACATTCTCTACCACAAAATCTGCATTCTCTACCACAAAAATATCAATGATATTCTTCTAAGAGTTTATTCTTCAAAGGTTCTTACCAGTTCTCTGCCTCTTCCTGACTAAAGAAAGGGGTCAGATAGAACTGTTTCAAGTACTTAGTCAGGAGTTGGTGCGCTACTGTAATGTCCTTCTGTGCTGTAGGGTACAACCACATATTATTAGAGTCTCAGGCAGTCAGTATAGCTTCATGATGTGCTGAATACTCAAGTTCCTGCTATGGTGAGAATTTCACTTCAATCAACATCCATAGGAAAAGGAACTAGTACTTGTAAGTGCCAGAAATTTTGGGTAGTGCTATCCTAGCAGTGTGGAAGATGCTCTCCAAGTAAACCCTTTATCTTTAATCAGCACTGGTACCACCCAAAGGGAATTCATTTTCTTGTAGACATATATAAAAATGATCTGTTCCAGGTCTTCTCTGTGTCATGGATATGGATGCTTTGTGGGGATGGCACAAATGAAGTTCACAGGTTGATCTCGATGTTCTAATGGCCCATTGTTTTTCTCTTTCTTCCTTTACTATTTCTTTTTCTTTTTTTTGACTCCACTGTTATTAAACTACCCCTATTATATTCTCCTCCTCATTCTTACAGTTGCTGCTGTGAGAAAATAATTATTAATAATGGTTTTCCTGGGGAGACCCAGTTTTAGTCCCCTGTGTCATATTTGCCTTTCTCCCCCCAACTGGAAAGTCTAGTTCAGGAACTTTAGATGATCACTTTCAGATCCAGCTCAAAGTTACAATTTAGATTAGATTCTTTGTGTCTAGGTCAATGAAGTGAGGGGATTAAAGCCACACCTATTTGAATGTGCCTTTGCTCTCAGGGAGTCTGTCTTCCATTAGACCCTGATATCATTAAGGTACAGCTCATTTTAATATGGACCACCCTCAAGTCATGCCAATGAATGAATGACACTGCCACTTTGATCAGTGAATAAGGAGCTGCCTCTATGGGGAGGAGGAAGAGGACTTTACTGCAGAAGGCTTGCTTACTTTTCTTCCTGAGACTCTCTTGAACTCAACATCTGTCCTCTCTCCTCTCTCTTGACCAAATACACCGGGTATATAATTGTTTAAGCCTATAAGCCTGTGACTAGTGAAGAAGTTAGGGAAATGCCATGCAGTCAATTTTTTACTAATATTTAATATACTTTAATAATAAATGCTTACTACCTAACCTGGTGCAATAGCCACTAATTTATAAATAGCAATAATTTAGCTAAACCCAGCCTAGTTCCCCAATAATATATATAAGATACTGCAGTGTTCATAATCATTCCCATTCCCTTTCATTGGCTGTGGCATCCAAAACAGCAGCACAGGTGGCTTCACTGCCTTCTCACTCTTATCCACCATATTGAGTCGTTTGCCGCTTACTTTTATTATGACTTGGCCATTTACCTGCTCTCATCATTCCCAACGACTTAGATCTTAGCTATTTCCTACGTGCTGAAATTCTGGAAGTGATCAACTTAGATATTTCATTTTTATGTAGCTTTTTTTATTGTTCTGTTGTTTTAGTCATGTCCAATTCTTCATATTCCCATTTGGGGTTTTCTTGGCAAAGATACTGGAATGGTTTTCCATTTCCTTCTCCAGCTTATTTTACAGATGAGGAAACTAAGGCAAACAGGGTTAAGTCATTTGCTCAATGTCACACAACTAGTGAGTGTCTGAAGCCAGATCTGAACTTAGTTCTTCCTACCTCCAGGCCTCATACTCTATCCACTGTGTCACCTAGCTGTCCCTAGCTATGCCTTTAATCATAGCTATAACTATAATTGATAATATTTACATAGCAATTTAAGTCTTGCAGTGCTTTTCACACATATTATCTCCTATGTATATCTCATAGGTACAGCAATCCTCTGAGGTAGGTGCTACTATTATTTTCATTTTATAGATGAGAAAACTGAGGCCAAGAGAAGTTAAGAAACTTTCTCAATATCACACAACTTGTAAAGATCTAAGACATAATACAAGCTCAGACCTGCTTGACTCCAAGTCCAACTTATTTAACTTTATAAACCTACTATTATTCAGTCATGTTCTACAGGTTTAGATATACTGAGATGATGAACAAATGGCACATAAGCAGCACTACAGCCAGTTTCATTGGAAGTACAGCCCCAATCAGATTAAAATGGAATTGGGAAATTTTTACAAAATAAATAAAAATGCAATAAAAAATAGATAATGTTAACATGTGGGGTTCTAAGTCAATACATGGCAGGGGTCTGTTTCTTGAGTTGACACTATATACAATTGAAGTTTAGGTCTATCTTGCTTTTATTACTTGAAATTTAAGCTCTTGCCATTTTACATTCTTGTATAACAATAGGATTTATTTTATTTTCTCTCCCTCAAATCTTGGAGGCCTTCTCTATTTATATGTTCTGAAGTGAGAATTAGAAACCCTTCTTCGAAGGTATTGTGTCAAGAGTTTATGAAGCTATGAGCAGATTTCTTATCAGGGTAAGTAGCATATGTTGACTTCAGTCCAGAAGAGAGGAAAAAAACCATGATTAGCAATGTAAGAAAATAATGTGGGTATATCAAGAAACATAAAAGGAATGAGAAATTTTGATCTCATGAGAAATGGCAATATTAGCATATGTAAAGCATTCTGCAGGCCTTCTTATCCTATTCTTAGAGCCTCTACTTTCTAGTGGTTGAAAAGGAGGTGATTAAAAATAACATTTTTTATAAAAATATTGTATAAGTTTCTGTGAATGAAGTAGTAAGAATTATCACTCTCCTTGTGCCTGTTAAGTAGATTTTCTGTCCATCCTAAAATATTTTTCACATTTTGGTTATCCTAATATATAAACCAAGTAGAAAAATAACTGTAATGGAATAGTAAAAAAGAGAAAAGAAAAATATTTCCCCCATGGCCAAGAAGCACTTACTATGAAAGCTAATGTTGCAATGACCTGCTCAATGCTTTTTTTTTTTTTGTGGGTATGTTAAAACCATTTAATGACACATTAGTTGATAAAAGATGAGGTGGAAAAAAACTAAGTAAAAGAAAGTCTGATCATAATGGTTCATGCTACATGAACAACTAGGAATATATTAGAAAAGGGGACAGTTATAACCACTACAGGAAAAGAAATATTACACAGTCCTTTCATATGTGCAGTGTTCTCTGTGATGCCAACAGCATCTAAGGAGCCAACTATGCAGAAAATATCTTACCAGGACAATGTAAATAACAACAGAAGGTGGAATTACATTTCTTGGCAGTTTGCAAACTGCCAAATTATAGGTCAACAGCCAGCTATGGTTATACAAAGGTATTACTATAAATGTTATGTTTTGGAAAGTAGAAAGAACAAATGGTAATTGAAGAAATTACTAAAATGACCTGAGTTCTGGAAAGATATATAATAAGCTTGGAACTTGACCCATCAGAAGATGGTTCTCTTGAAAGAAGTGAGCAGGGTGTTTTTAGAATGGAGAAGGAATCTTTCACAAATCAAAGACAAATAATGACAAAGCACATGAACAGGATATTAATAGGATTGCTGCGCTGAAGCAGAGATCACAGGTCAAGGAGTGTTAGGTAAAGAGTTTGACCAAACCAGTGAAAGGTTAACATGTCTCTAACCAGAAAATTTAATTCACATTAGCAAAAATTAGAGCTCCGTGGCATAGTGGATAAAGTGCCTGGCCTGAAGTCAGAAAGATTAATCTTCCTAATTTCAAATCTGGCCTCAGGCACTTACTGGCTGAGTGAACTGGGAAAGTCACTTAATCCTGTTTGCCTCAGTTTCCTCATCTGTAAAATAAGTTAGAGAAGGAAACAGCAAAACACTCCATTAAATTTCCCAAGGAAACCCTAAGTGGAGTCATGAAGAGTTGTACACAACTGAAATGATAGAACAACAAAAACAAAAATTGGAGACCTCTCAAGGTTTGGAACAGTCAAATGTTCTAAACTAAGACAAAGTAAACAAAGAGAGAAAAATTGTCAAGGCAGAGGTGAAAGATGGATGCCCATTGTTATCACTTCTATTTTCTATTGTACTAGAAATGCTATTGCAATACGACAAGAAAAATAAATTGAGGGAATAAAATATAGATTAAAAAAAAGAAAATTATCACTTTTTCTGAAGATATAGTGGTGAACTTACAGAACCCTAAAGAGTCAACTATTAAGTAATTGAAACAATTAATAACTTGAGCAAATTTGGTGGATACATCCAGGTACCCATTAGTGAAACTAATGAATCCTGTGAAGTGGGTGCATGTATTCCAAGTAATACCATTCAAAATTATAATTATGTAAAATATAATATTTGGTTCCAGCTCAATGGAAATATATAATGAGAATTCAAATGTTTGCAGCAAATTTCTCTATTAAATATCTTGTGAAAAATATGTAAGGAACTGATTTAAATTTACAACAATGTGAGCCATTGCCCAAATGATAAATGGTCTGATGAAAAGAGGCAATTAGAAAGAAAAGAAGAAGTTAGAGTATAAAAATGTAATGTAGTATAGTTGTTCTGTAAGAAATGAGAAAATAGATTATTTCCAGAAGACATGGAAAAAACAGGAAAGACTTGTCACTGATTGACTGAGCTGACAGAGAAAATGAATCTTACCCAAAATATTATAAAAAAATCAATTGGCAAATATGACTCCTTATACCCTTTTATAAATCTTTATTTTTATTTTTTTAGTGAGGCAATTGGGGTTAAGTGACTTGCCCAGGGCCACACAGCTAGTAAGTGTTAAGTGTCTGAGGTCGGATTTGAACTCAGGTACTCCTGACTCCAGGGCCGGTTCTCTATCCACTGAGCCACCTAGCTGCCCCAATATTTAATTTTTTTTAATTAATTTATGTAATTTATTCTTTACATTACGAATCATTACCTCTACTCCATAAAAGGTATTCTTACAACATAGTAAGACAAGTCATTTCTATTCAGGAATATAACAGATGGTATTCTTATTCATATATGAGTGTGACTCATTTTTAATGTCTCTTCCATCCCTATAATAAATCTTCCCCGATTAAACCAATGGTAAGCATCTCTTTCTCCTAGGCATCTCCATTGATTCCCATTTAGATTAAATTTATTATCGCTGGAAATCACATTAAAATACTTTTGTTGCCTTATATACTTTTGAATCAATGCAAATTAACAAATATTAATTAAGTGACTACTATGGAGTAAACACTGTGCTAAGTAATATGGGCAAAAAAAAAACAGTCTCTGCCTTCTAACAGATAATATTTTACTGGTCTTATGACATTGGCTTTCACTGTACTTATTTGTCTTTCTTTTTTCCCTTGTATCAGAGTGTAAGCTCCCTGGTAAAAGTGTGTGTGTGTGTGTGTGTGTGTGTGTGTGTGTGTGTGTGTGTGTGTGTATCTTCATCTGTTTATGT
The DNA here is from genome assembly GCF_019393635.1 of Dromiciops gliroides. NCBI lineage: Eukaryota > Metazoa > Chordata > Mammalia > Microbiotheria > Microbiotheriidae > Dromiciops > Dromiciops gliroides. The sequence goes on from NC_057861.1 coordinate 195,937,199, forward strand.
TCCTATTGACTCCCACAATGCTTTGCCTGATACAGGTTTGTTGAATAAATTAATAGGGAAATAGGTTTTTTTTTAATTTTGGACATTTGTTATAGCTCATAAAATCAGAAGAAAACAAATAGAAATGTAAATACAGTGTAAGACAATTTTGTTGTTGCCTTGAATCACATTGTGTATTCATGAATAAATTAAATATTATTATGAACTCCAAAGCACCTAGCCATATAGAACCAAAAAGTTCACAGTTTATTCAGAGTCCAATTTCATGATTTAGTAAAGCAGGGTAAAAGGCATCAGTTTTTACTCCTCTGGCATTTTATTCATAATTAATTTCAATCAGCAGTAATTTTTACTAAGATAATTCTAAAAGACAACCAGATTACCCAAACTTACATACATCCTTTTATACCTTTTTTTATAAATTGGTAGAAGTGTATTTGTGACTCTTTTGAGCTTGTTCAATTTTCAAACAACTCCATCAGGAGCTACTGAAAGAGAAATCTCATTTCTGAAAGACAATTTGATATTCTGCAATGAAACACATAAGTTACATAGTTCTTATGCAGTTCATCATTTCTTGACATACACATCTCACTTAAATTAGAGCCATGAACTACATATCCTGAACTCCAAATGTTTCCACAGTGAGAAATGTTTTTCCTCCCAAATCAATGTGTTGCCATTACTGAATTTAAATTCAAGTGAAAAAACATCATCATCAGATCCTTGCCATCATTTTTGAAATAGCACTTTTTAGAATTACAGTCCACGTACAGCCAAACTGAAAAAAGAGTTCAGTTGGGACAAAAGGACCCAACTAGTTGTTGTTTTTTTTCCCACTAGTTTTATCTTATTATTGTTGGTTTACTGCTCCTGGGTTCAACTTACCTCACTGCTGATGTTCTCAGCTAAACTATGCTCTAAAATTTACACTTTGGCTTTCATTGCCCAAGGAAGTCCACAGATTTCTTAAAGATATTCCATGGCATTGTAGTCATTGGTATTGAGTCAACCATCTTCTTGAGTCCATTCCTTACCAGAAGTCCCAGAATAAAACCATTATCACCATCATCCTCACCATAAATGCTAGAACAAGGACCATTATCACAGATAGAACTATTGCCCAAAATCACATAGATTTCACTTTAATTGATAAAATATAAGAAGGAAAGGGGGAATAAGAATTTGTATGGCACCTACATTGTTCCAGGCAGTATGCTAAGTATTTTTTACAAATGATATCCATTTGATCCTTATAACAACTCTGAGAGGTAGGTGCTATTATCATTCCCATTATATAATTGAAGCAACTGAGGCAAAGAGAGGTTGAGTGACTTGACCTCAATCATACAGCTAGATTTGAACCCAGGTCTTCCAGACTCGAGGTGTAGTACTCAATCGACTGTGCCACCAGTTGCCCCTAAGAACCACATTTCAATAGTTGTTGCCATTTCAAAAACACATCATCTCCATGCTACATGAGGTAAAAAGCTTTTTTTAGAAATAGAGCAACCTAGCAGAAAAGATCAAAATCACATGGGAATAGGATGATATGATTATCATTCCTGTTGTCCTATCTGCTGCCAGGGCTGCACTGAGGATGTTTTCAGTGCAGTTAGAGAGGATGAGATTACTTTCTAATATGGTTATTCGACCACAAAAAGCACTGTTTTATCCACTTGTCATGTCAAGACTCATAAGAAATTGATGAAATACAGAAAGGAATAACCTATTTCTTTGGACCAAATTACTTCTTTCTGGTAACTTTTAAAAAGTCAGACTGGAGTACTACAATCCATGTTAACACTAATAGTGGCTACTCACATATCTATAGTGTTTTAGGCTATACAAAACACTCTTCCCCACAATGATACCAATGGGTACATAGTGAAGATGTTCAGGGATGTTAAATAACTTATCATAGTTATATATTTACTAGGTGTTTTGTTTTGTTTTGCTTTTTCCTGGGATAGTGGATAAAGAGTCAGACAAATTGGAAAGACCAGATTTTTTAATTCTACCTCAGATACTTTCTAGCTATATGATCCTGGGCAAGTCATTTAACCTCTATTAGACTCAGTTTTCTCATCTGTAAATTGGGAGTGATAATAGAAGCTATCTCACCAGGTTGTCCTGAGTATGAAATGAATGCTTTGCAGATCTGGAAATGCTCTACAAGGGTGATGCCTACTGCTAAAACGATTTAATTTCCTTTTGAAATGGAGGAGGGAGGAGACTGTGATGAAAAGTCAGAAGGAGAATCTGAAAGGCTGAGATTCTTGGTGTCTTGTTGCTTTAGCAGGTGTAAATTATGGTTCATTAATTCAGTAAATCATTCAATAAACATTAAGTGCCTACTCTATAAAAGGCACTGTCCTAAGTGCTGCAGATACAAAGGCAAAAGACAGCCCCTACTTTCAAGGAGTTTCCAGTCTTATCGAGGGAGATGACATGCAAACACCTATGTATACATGTAACAAATGAATGATAAGCTATTGAACTTCTAGGATATTACTGAGGCATTAAGAGTGTGTTCATGATTCACTGAAAAACATCATTGGTGTATAAAAATTATAATTGATAACCCAATCTTGTTATCCTAATATTGGAGAGTGGGTAGGTTCAATGTTATGTCTTTTTTTTTTGATGAAGCCCAAGTTTTGTAGACCCAAACATCTTACTGTTTTGTACCAAGTTTTTGTCCCTAAAGAAGAGAGAAACTTTATAAGAGGTCCATATGTCTAGATCTTCATTTGAATTTGAAGAGGCTCTGGGCTGAAGTTCCTGGCTGGGCCTTTGAAGAGTAAGAAGTTCTAAAAAATCCCATTTTTCAAAAGAATATGCAGGGAACTCTCAGAACTATATTTATGACTATCCAGACTCAAATATGCCAGATACTAACTCCCAAAAGTAGTGATGCTTTATCACTGTGCCCTCATAACACTTCCCCAACAGTAGCATGTACCACATTAGAGTTTTGTTCTTTTGTATTGAATGCTTAAATGTTTTTAGCTTTTACTTTTATTACTGTTTCTATGGCAAGTGAAAAGTCCAGTAACAAACCTTTCACTCTATGTCCCTCATTACCTCTCCCTTCTGCCCCAGAATTAGAAGGAAAAAAGCACTGCACCTGGAATAAGAAGCTAAACTTGCTTCTTAACTGAAACAGCTGTGTAACTAAGAGCTAGTCACTTAAACACTCTGAGCCCCCATCCTCCCTGCCTACAGTAATAGATCTGCCCAGGGTCACACAGCTAGTAAGCATCAGAGTCCAGATTTAAATTCATGTCCTTCTGACTCCAGACCTAGACCCAGGGATCTCTCCACTGTGCCATCTAGTTGTCTCCATGAGTATTATCATAGTGTAATGATTGGAATGATGCCACCTACTGGAGACTTGCTGTGGGAAAACTCCACCATGAGGAAATGCCTCAGAGACATTGTGGCTTTTCCTTGGCGTCAGGAAATGACGTTTGCTCATGGGTGCTATCTATCAAGGCTACCAGCCAATCAACTTGAGGAGCCTTCTATTTTCTGGGAGGAGACAGGAAGGAGGAGAGGGAGCCTGCACAGAGAGCTCTGGGGCTTTTTTGGGTTCCTGACTTGATGGTGGTGGTGGCAGAGGACTTCACAGGAAATTTGAGGAAAGATAGGAATGCCAGGCTGTTGGAATTCTGTTCTCAATCTTTTTCTTTCTATTTTCCAATAAACCCTTAAAAACCTAAACTCGTTTTATCAGTGATTTTAGTCAGTTTCCCCCAAAACTGGGGGAACAGATTAGAATCCACATTTAGAATCTTAAATTACACAATAGGTATCCCCCAAGTCTCTATCCTGGGGCCCCTTCTCTTCTCAATCTATATTATCTTACTTGGTAATCTCATTTTCTCCCATAGAGTTAGTTATCATTGCTGTGCTGATGATTCCTAGATCGATAAAGCCAGCCTAGTCTCTCTACTGAGTTATAGTCATGCATCTACAATTAGATATCAAATTAGATATCCTCTAGACATATTAAACTCAATATACCCAAAACAAGACATTATATTCGTCTCCTGAAATATTCCCAACTTCTGAAGTTCCTATCAATATCAATAAGATCACTGAATCTTCTTTGCCAATGGCCAGATTTGCTTATTACCTTAGATTTTCTCTGTGCTTGAAAAAGATGTTGAATCCATATTCCTGATTACAATTTCAGACTTTGCTTTTTTCATTTATACGCATAGCCCAGTTTTCTTAAAGTCATTTTCCAGGACTAGGTGCCTAAGCTTCCTGGCAATAGCCATAAGTCCTATTACCACCATGTAGAGTAACCAATGGGGAAATATAAATTAGAGGCCAAATGAAAGATTAATCCTTCAAAAGAATTCAAAATAGTATAAAAGTTGGGGAATCATTGAAGAAAAGAGTATACATATAGTGTAGGAATGCTCAGAAATAGTAGGTATCTCCTAATATATTTTTCTACCAAGTGAGTGAAATTTTTTCCTATTTATTTAGAAATTTTTTCCCAAATTACATGTAAAAACAAATTTTATCATTTATTTTCAAAACTTTGTGTTCCAAATTCTCTTCCCCACTCACTCGCCATGCACCACCCCCCTTAAGAACACAAGCAATTCATGATGAGTTATACATGTGTGGTCAATTCTAAGAATAGTAAAGTTCACTCACTCCCCAGCACCTCCCCCATCTTCCTGTATAACCATTTATATCTCTTTTTATATCTCCCCTGTATAAGCTTTTATTTTAGATACTTTACCCTATTTCATCTCTCCCTTTCCTTTTCTCAGAGTGCATTCCTCTCACCCCTTAATTTTACTTTTTTAAAGATGTCCCCCCTTCATATCCAATTCACACCTGTGCCTTATATCTAAATATACACCACCCAACTGCCCTAATAATGAGAAAGTTCTTATGAGTTAGAAGTATCATCTTCCCATGTAGGAATGTAAACAGTTTAACATTTTAATATCCCTTATGATTTCTTTTTCCTGTTGACCTTTTAATGCTTCTCTAGAATCATGTATTTGAAAGTCAAATTTTCTATTCAGCTTAGTTCTTTTCATCAAGAATACATGAAAGTCCTCTCTTTCATTGAATTCCAATTTTTCCCCATGAAGGATTATATTCAGTTTTTGGGGGGGTATGTGATTCTTAGTTGTAATCCCAGTTCCTTTGCCCTCTAAAATATCATATTCCAAGCCCTCCAATCCTTTAATGTAGAAGCTGCTAGATCTTGTGTTATCCTGACTTTGGCTCCACAGTACTTGAATTGTTTCTTTCTGGATGCTGGCAATATTTTTTCCTTGACTTTGGAGATCTGGAATTTGGCTATAATATTCCTGGAGGTTTTCATTTTGGTATCTCTTTCATAGGTGATGAGTGGATTCTTCCAATTTTCATTTTGCCTTCTGCTTCTAGAATATCAGGGCAATTTTCCTGGACAGTTTCTTGGAAGATGATGTCTAGGATCTTTGTTTGATCATACATTTCAGGTAGTCCAATAATTTTCAAATTATCTCTCCTGGATCTATTTTCCAGGGCAGTTGTTTTTCCAAGGAGATATTTCACATTGCTTTCTATTTTTAAATTCTTTTTGTTTTGCTTTATTGTTTCTTAATTTCTCATAAAGCCATTAGCTTTCATTGCTCAATTCTAATTTTTAAAGAATTATTTTCTTCAGAGAGCTTTTGTACCTCCTTTTCCATTTGGCCCATTTGGCTTTTCTAGCTGTTGACTTTCTTTTCATGATTTTCTTGCATCATTCTCATTTCTCTTTCCATTTTTTCTCTACCTCTATTACTTTATTTTCAAAGTCCTTTTTGAGCTCTTCTATGGCCTGAGACCAATTCATATTTTTCAAGAAAGCTTTGGATGTAGGAGGTTTGGCTTTGTTATCTTCTTCTGAGGGTGCATTTTGATCGTCCTTCTCATCATGGAAACTCTCTAGGGTCAGATTTTTTTCTGTTTGCTCATTTTCCCAACATATTTCTTGACTTTTAACTTTTTGACAGAGTGGGGCACCACTTCCAGGGGGTGGGCGGCATACTGTCCCAAGTGCCAGGGAGTTTAAGAAGAGGTTATCTGAGAAACTTCTAGGAATTTTTAAGTCATTAGTTCTTCCAAGGTAGTATGATTGAAGGAGAGGTATGTTCTCCACTCTCCTGGCTTGTGCTCTAGGCTGCCAGCCACCACAGGCCTGCTTCTCTGCCCTGGAATTCAGAATAGAGTCCTGCTCCACTGTGGCTAGTAAGCTCTGGTACACTTCAATAATGAAATGTCTTACTACTTCATAAATATAATTTGGCCTCCATGAATAGTCTGTGGTCTAGTTTCCCCTGTGTCAAGTGTGAGAAGTGTACACATGACTTCAACTATGTTAACAAGTTTTTTAACACAAAATTTTCTCCTTTTAAAATATTATTACCATTCCCCTGTTAACAAAGTGGGCATATTACTAAGAAACCATCACAGAACAGGCTCTGTGTTGTCAAAAATGGTTAAAATGAGTACTTTCAGTTCAAAGACTTAGCCTGACCTTTTCATTATATGAGCCTTAACAAAATGAAAAGTTAAAAGGTACAACATAATTTAGTTTCCTTGGTTACAACTGGAAATCTCTGATAATACATTTTATGATAAAAATAGGCAAGGAACTTCACAATGGGAAATATCATACAATTATTTTATTATTATCATTTAAAATGAGAGGAAATCACGCACACTCAGTCAGTGACCTGATCTTGGTTCAGAAGCTAAGTAATCTTCAAAGTTGTATTCTAATGCAAACTTTCTAAGAAAACCTTCAGGACACTAGTAAATGATGTTGAAGACACAAAGGACCAAGTTCCTTCTGAGTCACTTTGTTGGATTTGATGACTGCTAAACCATATGAAGTGCTATCCAGTGTTCAAATAAGCAATAAAAGAAAGTTCTATTTTCTGTTTTCTACTAAATACCCCTGGATAGTGGATACAAATTATAACCTTCCCTTTAAGCTGAATGCCAACTTTTGACTACCTTTTTGACATAACTAATAAGTCAAGGTTTTATCACCGCCTTCACCAGAGGAGAGGTGAAGAAATAAACAGTTGGAAAGTTTAAATTCATTAAGTTTCCAACATGTTAAAAATCTAGACTGAAACTAATGGATAAAATTATATTTGAATTCTCCATACCATCCCTACTCCAGCCCTGTCAAGATCTGACAGTATTTGAACTATACATGCATTTGCATAGGTTGCTTTTTTGTTTGTTTGTTTTAAAGATACTCCAAATTACTTTCTATAATTCCAGTTTAGTTCCATGCATTACTCATAGAGTTATATTCAACAATTTGGAGTAGGAAAATACCTGAGTGGTCACCTAATAGCTTGTAATTGGCAGAGTTAGAATTACAGGGCACATTCTTTGATTGCAAACAGCAATCTGCCTACCCTCTTCCTACCCCAAAGGACTCAAGATGTCAAGAATATGGAATGTTTAGTTCTTTGTAGACATAACCTTAAATCTTGGTATATTTTAGAAGCTTAGTAAAATGCTCGATGAATGATTTTTCAGAGCCCTCTACTGCTCGTTAATACCAGTTAATCCTGTTGTTACTTTTATTTTATTATCAACTAAATATTATTTTTCATTATATCAAACAAAGGTTTTCTTTTCTCTGTTCCTTTTCTGATGGCAGATGGAAAAGATGAGATATGTTATTACCTGGTGAGCTTCTTTGCATAATCAGTACAATATCACAGCTGTCCTCACAAGATTCATTTCTAGCTTGGCCACTGATCAGACATGACAAGAATAATAAAAATTATATATTTTAATGTATCCTTAGTTCTGCAAGATGTGAGCCATATGTCTTTACTTGTGTTTCAGAATAATAGGACCTACAGGGGGAAACAAGACAGAAAAGTAACAACCATTTATCTTCTAGGGCAAGTTGGATGTCTTTTGCTTCTTAATTGATAGGAATAATTCTTCAGCCAATGTAGATTTCAGCCCCTTCTATGATAAATAGAATTATGATATTTGTGATTTTAAAAAATCACCACTTATTGGTTAAGTATCAAATAATAATCTTTACCAAATTTAATTAATCTGCCCCTCCTGTAATAGATATGCACACTAATACTGGGTGTATACTGAGAGCCTTCCTAGCTAGGTGGAAGTTACTAGAATGTGTACTCTACTAGAATTGGATTTAAGAACTAGTCTCACCTTCATTCTATATGTAGACATCAGATAATGACTTTAGTGGGAAAATCTTTTAGCCAGAAGTTTTATATAAAAATTTTAATCTCAATTCCATGTATTCAACTGGTTGTGTATCATATCATGTCCCTCAGAAATTGTGGTATATAAATATAAATTTAAAATTCTAAAATGTAAAAAAAATAGAAAATATATGTTTTCCTTATTCTCAAATACTAAAGTTATAACTGTATTTCCCAAGCAGGAAACTGGGAGAAACAATTCAAAGCAAGTGGCTTTGATAAAAGTATTTCTAAAATTTATAGGGAACTGAGGCAAATTTATAAAAATAAAAGCTATCCCCCAATTGATAAATGGTCAAAAGATATTAATAGGTCCTTTTGATAAAAAATAAATTAAAATGATCAATAGTCATGCAAAAATGTTTTAGATCAACATTAATTAGAGAAATGCAAGATAAAAGACCCCTGAGGTATTACCTTAAACGCAACTGATTGGCTAACATCTCAGAAAAGGGAAATGATAAATGCTTAAAGGGATGTGGAAAAATAGATTAAACTAATTGTACTATTGGTGGAGTTGTGAACAGATCCAAACATTCTGGAGAATAATCTGGAACTGTAACCAAAGGGCAAAAAACTATGACCCAACAAGACCACTACAGGATCTATATCCCAAAGAGATAAAACAAAAAGGGGAAATGAAACTATATCTATATATCTATCTCCATATCTACACACATACACACACATATATATGTACATATACATATATAAATTATAGCAGCTCTTTTTGTGGTGGCAAAGAATTGGCAATGGAGATGATATTGATCAGTGGAGGAATGGCTGAACAAGGTGTGGTATATGATTGTGATAGAAAACTATTATGGTATAAGAAATGACAAGCAGGATAGTTTCAGAAAAACCTGGGAAGACTACCATGAACTGATACAGAACTGATCAGAATCAGTCCAACATTGTATATAGTAGCAACAGTATTGGAATAATGATCAACTGTGAAAAAGTTAGCTATTCTGATCATTACAATGATCCAAGACAATTTCAGAGGTCCCATGATGAAGAATTATATCCACCTCCAGAGAGAGAACTGATGAAGCCTGAGGGCATGTTGATATATACTTTTTTCACTTCATGTTTCTTGCTTTTTATTTTTTTATTTTTTGCAATATGGCTAATGTGGGGGCAGCTAGGTGACACAGTGGATAGAGCACCAGCCCTGGATTCAGGAGGACCTGAGTTCAAATTCAGCCTCAGACACTTAACACTTACTAGCTATGTGACCCTGGGCAAGTCACTTAACCTCAATTGCCTCACCAATATATATATATATGTGTGTGTGTGTGTGTGTGTGTGTGTGTGTGTGTGTGTATGTATATGTATGTGTGTATATATATATGTATATATATGTATATATATATATATGGCTAATGTGGAAACATGTTTTGTATAACTTACATGTATAATTGATATCATGTTGCTTGCCTCCTTAACGATTGGGGGAAGAAATGGAGGGAGGGAGAGAATTTGGAACTCAATTTTTTAAAAATAATGTTAAAAATAAATACATGTATATATAGATAAACAAATAAACATACAAATGAATGAATAGATGAGTCAGTGGGTAAGCAAAAAATGAATGAATGATTGAGTGAATAAATAAATAAATGAGTGAATGAATAGATGAGTAGATGAATAAATAGATGGATGGATGGATAGATGCTAGATAGATAAATACATAGAGAGAGAGAGAGATAAGGGAAAAATTTTGTACTCCCTTTTACTGCCTTACTCTAAACTAGAATCAAAAATTACAATAAATCAATAAATTAACATTTACTAAGTATCTACTATGTATCAGGCACTGTACTATGCATTGAAGACACAAAGATAGGAAAGTAAAAATCCCTGCCCTCAAGGAACTTATGTATTACCATCTGAGACACCAAGCATATAAATACATGGGTACAAAAATATTCTAAGTAAATACCAGGTAATTATAGAGGGCGATAAAGGCTTTAGAACCCATTGAAATAATAAATACTTAATGTAGAAGTTACCTGAACTGAGATTTAAGACAACAAGAGATTGTAAGAGGCAATGACATTCTAGACATGCTGGACAATCAGTGCACAAAGGGAGAAATGGGATTTGGAGTGTCTTGGATTAGAAAGAATACCATTTTGACTAGACTATGAAGTATATTAAAAGAAATAACTTTCAATTAATCTGGAAAGGTAGACTGGAGCCTGGTTAAATGTCAAATAGAAGGATATTAAATTAAATATTTACAAGCATAAATTATAGTGGGAAAGCCTATCTGTTTAGATATCCTTGACAATATCATAAATGTGAATTATTGAGTTGTTTGGAATAGGGACTAAAACAATTTGCTCCTTTCTCATTCTGATCCACTCACAGCAGGAGGTCTCAGCAGAAATTCACATGACCAGACTAAAGACTTGGTTTTCTATTCTTAAGAAATGTAGGTCTCCTTGATTAAAAACTGAGTTGTCCAAAAGTCAATAAAATAACAACAAATTTCAAAAATGGGTTTTGGTCCTTCCTCTTCTTTGTCTCTTAGCCTCTCGAGCTTCCTTCAGGTCTCAGCTAAAATCACCAATAAAAAGCCTTTCTTAATTGCTGTTAATGATAATATTTTCCCTCTCTTGACTATCTTCCATTTGTCATATATATATGTGTGTGTGTGTGTGTGTGTGTGTGTGTGTGTGTATGTATATATATATATATATATATATATATATATATATATGGAGAGAGAGAGAGAGAGAGTTGTTGCTGTTGTTGTTGATACACAGTTACTTGCATGTTGTCTCCCTCATCATTAGACTGTAAGTTCCTGGAGATCAGAGACTGTTTTGTATTTTTCTTTTTACCCCCAACACACCATAGTACCTGGAAAATAGTAGGTATTTAATAAATGTTCATTGATTGATTGATACGTTCTTAATAAAATAATGGCTGTTAGTTGAATGAATGACTGTTCTTCCTGATGGGAATGAAACCAAACAACAATTCAACTTCTTGTCTTCCTGGTGATGAGAGTACCTATTAGGTAGCAATGATAGAATGCTGGATATACAGATGGACTTTCTTTTTTCTGTCTCTGTCTCTGTCTGTCTCTCTCTCTCTGTCTCTCTCTCCCTCCCTTTCTGTTTCACTTTGTCTCTTTCTCTGTTTCTCTCCCTTTCTGTTTCTCTCTGTCTCTGTCTCATTTACTTCTATGAAGTCTAAAGGATACCATATCATAATGTCACCAGTTAGGTTCCAAAAAAGTGTAACTTCTGTCCTGAAGCCTATTGGTATGAGATACTCTCCTTATTGACAGAGGACAGAGATGTAGGCCCTGCCTTGTGTGAGGGATGGAATAGAGGGGGAAGAAGTTCAGTTTTCAGTCCCTTTCAGTACTCTCTAAGTGAGAATTGCTTCTTAATACTCCTTCGGGACTTTTCAAGCAGGAGTTCCCCTTTGGGAACTCTTCAAACGTCAAGTCTTCTTTGATCATTGAGACACTTTGGGCTTCTAGGTTGAAGGGCAACATAAAAGAAGCCAACTCCATGTCAGGTTACTGAAAGACAAGACTCTGGGAAAGAACTGAGAGGAGCTGGCATTCTCTGTCATACCCCTATTCCCAGCTTGCTACTCTAGAGATTTAGGGCAGTGTGAGATCTAGGACTCTGAACTATTTAAACTGGGTTACCTCCTTACCTCTGAATTGTCTGGTATATATTTCCCTACATATATTTTCTCTAATTTTTGTTTTGCAATGATTTGGATAAATGAGTTTCTTTGCTATTTGCTATGTGTGTTCATTGTGGGACTTGTATTTAGTGGGAAAGGGAGCAAGCCTTGGATATAAAGCTTTAGGTCCTACTCTCCCCCCAAAATGACAAAATGATCAGAAGTTAGCTCATACTCACATATCCCCTAGCTGAACAATACTTAAGGGAGCAGTTAGATATAATTCTATCTCATTCTTCTCTCTCACTGAGGAGAGTGGAACGGCCTTGGTCCTAAACCCCTGTTTCCTTTCCTGGCAAGAAGTAAGCCCTTCCTTGGAGAAGGGGGCAGAGGGAGAAGAAGAGTTTAGAGATGTTTATTTTGCTTCCCTTCGAGTGTCCTCACCACATGTGGAGTCTTACTTCACATAAGGGGTCCATCTCTTCCTGACAGACACTAACTAATTTGATTTCATTTATCATAATGTTTGAGTGATTTTTATCTATAGAATTACTCTTAAGAACCATTATCTTCTCAGTCCACACCACAGGATCATAGACTCCTATCTGGAAGACCCTTGGAGCTCATTAAGTATAAATTCTTTGTTGTATAGCTGAGGCTCAGAAAGCTTATATGACTTCTCCACTATTGCCCAAATAAAGGTGGCAATGCCTAGACTTAAATCTATGTCATCTGATTCAAAATTAAGCACTCTTTCCATGACACCATGGAATTTAGTTCCACAAGTACTCATTAAGTGTTTATTATTAATATGACAGGCACTGTATTGTGCACAAAGAATACAAAGACACATAAACACTTTTAAAAACCCACTAAAAAAGGTATGTAGGCTCCATTTGTAGAAGCGATGTGTGTGCATATTTTATGAATCTGCATATATGATTTTAAGTGAACTAGAAAATTTTCCCCAAGTCTTTAAATTTAAATATGTTTTTGATGTCTTCCCTTTTTTCTTAAAAAATGATCTTTCTTTTTTAGTGGATTTCAACTATCCAAGCAGCTCATAGTCTATTTTTTATCTATTCCAAAATCGCTTTTCAGAAGAGTACATTTAATAAGCAATAGCTTTTGCTTTTATTTCCTTCATTGTTTTTTGAGGAATATAAGGGAGTTCTGTTCCCTTCATGCTCTCTTTTAAATTTTAAGTAAGATTCTGATACTTACCCATACATTTTAATGAAATGAGCCAGAAATATTATCAGACTTTATAGGAAATAGAGAAAGAACAAGAACCAAGAGTACCTTCTTCTACACTATTGGCACAAAATTATTTTGTGATCAAATTTGGCATGGGGCATATTCCACTCTTTTCCAAGAGGGTCTAAAAGTCACAGTTTCTTGCAGCTTTTCCTTTGGGGTCTGTGCTAAAGTTACTGAGAATGTTTTTTTCAGTACTGCATGTAGAGACAGAGTAATAGTATGGGCAGTTATTTTGAAGACGCTTGAGTGTGAGACGAAATTCCTAGAATTACTCTTGAAGAGTCATAATGTATGGTCATAGGTCCAAGACCATTTTGCATTTCTATAGAATTTGATTGCATTTTCTATAAGAAGCAACATTTTCCTTTTGAACATAGTAGGCTAAAACTCACAATTACATGTATGCTAACAATATAGTCCTGAGCAATGTCATTACATTGTGTGTGTAACCACCATATCAAAAGAGAAAGCAATTTATATGGACAAGCTGAAGTTTTCCAGGCTGAATATTAATAGCTTGTCATACTGCAATCCTTTCCAAATCATTGGTTTTCCCTAGTCCATCCTCTTACAAGCTAAAATATAGCTTTCTTCTCTTTGACTTAACATTGCCCCCTTCCCCTCAAAGAACAAAATCAGAGTATAAATGAAAACAGCACTACCTTTTTTATTATTGGGTCTAATAATTGCATTTGTGCCATGCTTTGATCTCTCAACACATTCTTGTCATATTCCATGGATCTGCCTCAGAATAAGCTTAGGAGTATTAGCCATTTTCACAGATAATTTTCAATGATTCATTGACAGAGACTTGTGAAATAATTAAGAACTATGGAACACAGACTGTGGGTGATGTTGCAGCTGAAAGAGCAACTCCACTAAGAACTAACATAAAATGAATCTGAGAATTTATAAATTTGAACCATTAAGGAGTAAGCCTTTCTTTTGATACAACCTAAATGAAGAACAAAGCAAGAGCTGAATTGTACTGATTACTACTACAGAACTTTTCTATATAATTAGTCTTTTTTATTTCCCTTTTTTCCTTCCTCAAAAAGAAAATGAAGATATGTGATTCAATAATAATTATATAAATCATCATTGGGTGTTGGACTTTATTGCATCATACACTGGCATGATATGGTTATTGTAAGAAAAAATAGCTTAAAATTTAAGGAGTCAATTGTGACAGAGGATGGCCCTGCTTCATTTGAGTCTGACACAACTAGTCTTTAAGAACACTTTTTCCTAGTCAAATTCCCTCTTGAAAAAAATTATATCTGCTTTTTGTCTCATGAAATTTAGGTATGTACGAATTTTTAATTTCCTTTTTATTTGACTTGAGCATGGTCATTCTATTTGTAAGGAAATTCATGTAGCTGACTGACTGAAGCTACAGAATTTAGCTGAGACTTCCAATAATTAATTCAAGAAGATTAACTGCTGAGTGGTAAAAAGAATTCTGAATCTGTTCTAAGATACCATTTGCTAACTCCTGTCTATGAAGATCAATTTACAACTTGATCTGATATAAATTTTCTCTTTCTGTTATTTTTTGTCACATAAAACTCCTTCCTCCCCAATCGTGTGCTATAAATTTTAAAAGTTTATCTTTGAAACATAAATCTTTACCTTTTCCTTTTAGCAACTGTATCTCTTTTTCTTCTGATTTAACTTGTAACTACATAAGAGAACTTTGTCTATTGCCCAGAGGTAATGCAGAGCCATAAGTCTGTGCTCAGCACAACATAAGAATAAAACTTGGTTTCAATGTCTCTTCTTCTCTTTTAATATGTCTCTTTAATGTGTATTGGTAAGTATCATTTGTTGCAATGCCTATCTACAAATCATTGGATATTTCTATAACAAAGATCACATCAATCATTCCAATTCCCAGTTCCAGCTTAAGACTGTGGAGGCATATTGCTTTTCCAGGGGACAAATCAGAATTGAATCAAGGAAGTCATTCCCTGATAATAAAAAGTACCAACTCCACAATCCAATCACTTGATTCTCTGGGGCCCATTTTCCTGGCTATCACTTTGGCCACAGCCAAATAAAAGAAAGGCAAGTTATTATGCCAAAATACTCCCATTTAAGACTCAGTCACATGTAATTACAATATTACCAAGGATGACTAAGCCAGCAGGCTCCTATTGCTGCAGGTTTTTTACTAGACTAGAACTTTTTCACATTTTTTTCTCAGAAATCCATGGTTTAATCATAAGATGCTGTGAATCACAACAACCAAGAGTAGCATGACTATGGACAAGTCACTTAACCTCTCAGTGATTCCTGGAAACTCTCCAAGACTATAATCAATCAGTCAATCATTAAACATTTGTTTAGCACTTACTATTTGCAAGGAAATGTACTAAGCACTGAGTGTACCAAAAAAAAAAAGACATAAAAGATATTACCTATCATTAAGGAGCTCACGATCACAGGAAGCAACATGCAAACAAATATATACAAACAAGATAATAAACAGGATAAATGGGAAATGATAAACAGAAGGAAGACAAAAATTAAGAGAAGTTCCTGTAAGAGATGGGATTTTAGTTGGTAATTAAAGGAAATCAGGGAAGCCAATAGGCAGAGTTGCAGAAAGACATATGGGGAAACAGCCAGAGAAAATGCCTGGAGACAAGAGATGTAGTGTTTTCTTCATAAAAGAACAAGAAGGCCAGTGACACTGTATCCAAGGGTATATGTCAGGGAGCAATATTTAAGAAGGCTAGAAAAGCAGGAGGGAGATAGGTTATAAAGGGCTTTGAATGCCAAGCAGAGGATATTGTATTTGATCCTGGAAGTGATAGGGAACCACTGAAGTTTATTGAATAGGGGAGTGACATGTTTGGACTTCCACTTTAGGAAAAATCACTTTGGAGGCTGAATTCAGGATGCATTGGAATGGGGAGATACAAGGCAGAGAGACCTACCAACAGCCTATAGCAATAGTCCAGACTCACTAGCTGTGTGACCCTGGGCAAGTCATTTAACCCTGTTTGCCTTAGTTCCTCATCTGTAAATGAGTTGGAGAAGAAAATGGCAAACTATTCCAATATCTTTGGAACAATGAGGCTACCTGTACTGAAAACAATCAACAACTGCTCACTGGAAATTAATGAAAAATTATGGTTCAGCAAACAAATGAGCCAAAGATGCCATATATAAAATTTGGTAATATGAGCCTAAAATTGTCTTTATATCACCTTCCTTGTTCTCTAAAGTGATAGCGAAATCAGGGGATTGCTGGACATCTGAACTAGTCTTAATCCTGATAAAGAAATAAATGCTAATGAAATAAATTTATAGCACCAATTTATAAAAAGAAGCCATTCATGCAATGTTGCAAAGAAAGACAGAGGAAATAAACTAGACTGGACCTTCTCTCAGCTAAGACTAAGCTTCACAAAAGGTCTATATACAATCCAGGAAAACACCATTAAGAGCTTGCAGAGAAAATCCAAATACCATATAATCCTAAGAAAAGAGACTTCACAGAAGAATCAAGAACTGGTATTACATTCTTGAATTATTTATCATGTTGCTGTTAGGAGGGAGGGAGGGAGGGAGAGAGAGAGAGAGAGAGAGAGAGAGAGAGAGAGAGAGAGAGAGAGAGAGATGCAAATTTCAGAAATCACTGGTACCACCTCAAAGTCAGATATACTGTTCAATTCATTTATTTTAAATTTCTTTATCAATCCTCACTAAGGATTATGGGAAAAAGAAAGAATTAGAGTCATTCTGAGTTGCCTTATTCATCCCAAGGCTATCATTTCAGAAAGTGTTTTTTTTTTCCCTCTACATCACTTCACAAACTATTTTGGCTAAGATCAAGTAGAGCAATGTGTTCTCTGGAAGAATTATGTAAAAAATGTATCACTTGGTTTAATTGAACTTCATATAGTTTGTGATTTCAATGCTTCCCTAAAGATATTCAAACTTATGAAACATAGCCAAATATAACATGAAGAAAACATTTTTCTAAGGCATCCCTTTTCCCCTGGAGATTTCTGGTTATAATTCACATATCTTGTAATAAAATTTTGGAGTTTGAAGGGACCTTACATATTATGTAGTCCAAATTCTTTATTTTATAAGGAATGAAACGTGCCCAGGTGAATTTTAAATGACTTTCCCAAAATCATACATCCTGGTAACTATTGTAAATAATGCAAAACAATGCTGCTGCTCTCCTAGGTTAGCTGTCATGCTCCAATGTGGTGTCATAGGACCTTTCATTTCAGGATTGAAAGGAGACTTTTTTTCAAATAATTATCACTGTCTGCTTCTCAACAGGACTTTGAAAGTAAATAACTATGTACCTAATGTTCCAAAACACCTGCATGGTCATATAACTATAAAATCTACATTTCTTAATAATAGTAAAATCAACATTTTGAATTATACACTTAAGGTCAACAAACTAGAAAGGGAGACAGAGAGGCATAAGCCTCAGTATTGCTGAAATATATCTCCTTACAGAAGGCAGAGTTTGCTCTGAATTGGCTAAGGTCATGGTGACTTGGGGACAAAGACATGCTGAATCTCTGTTCCCCACTCTCATGATTGAATTTCAACTTCTTTCCTAATATTTAAGGGAAGGACACTGCATATTATGTGTCGTACATGTGCATAGGAATGAATGTCCTATGAGTAAAACAAGAAAATTCAAGTTGACTTTTTTTCTACATTCACAAAAACCCTGCTCTTCCAGGAAAGTCACCACTTATTCATTATTATGCCACAGGATCAAGGACAAATTAGTCATTAGAATATCAGTAAAACATTTGATGGAATTTATTTCCTGAAAATTATATTTCATAAAAGTAGATCTAAAGTTTACACTAAACTATCACTATTACCAAACTCACTAAAATATCAAATGTATTAAAGATCTAATCAATTTGGATGTTGCCTCCAACTCTGTAGCTTGCAACCCATCTGTGCATTTCCATTCTGATTACTCTTGGTCATTTCCTCCCAGAAATCACCACAGTGGATAAACTAAATGTACTAGAAAACTTCTTCCCTTTCTCCTAATATTATGGGACACTCAGGGACCTGTGATATTTAAAATCTAAATATGTGGTTGCCTTAAATTAGAAGCTTTAGCACCAGTCTTTGAGCATTAAGCATTTATTAAAGCATACTAGGTATTAGTAAAAGGAGAACTTGTGGAGTTCAAAAAGTTAAGAAAAGGCCTATATAGGCTAGAGTTCTAGCCTCGTCTGGTTCATTCTCAAGTCCTTCACAAAGAGCCTGATTCAACCATGAACTGCTTGAGCAAACTTAGCATGGAAGCTTTTTATAGGTCCTGGAGGAAAGGTGGTCCTTACACACTGCTTCAAGGTGATTGGTTAGTGTCACCAAAAACCATTGGTTCACTGGACTTAAGGGTGGTCTTGTATTGATATCATAGTTCACAGCCTCGGAGAACACTCCCTCTTGGGAGTCAGCCAGGTGTGGCTTTAATTGAATTAACTTTAATTAGGTTAATCAGCAAAGTCAATCACTCTCAATCAGTCACACTTAATTAAATCAGTTCTAAATTAATCTCAGGTGAGGCCTTTGGGTATCAGCCAAATCCCATTATTTTCTCACAGTCCATTCAAGCTGTCCACTATCATCTCCGACCCTTGTCATCTTTGGTTATCATCATACAGTTATTCAATGGCATATTTTATTCCTGTTGTTATTCAGGGTTCCTCATTGACTATATGAGAAGGGGGGAGAGGGCGGTAATACAGGGGTGTCTGTGGGACCTAAAGAGGATTTCAGTAGTCCTACCGCAGCAGGAAACTGGGAAGAAATCTTGAGAGGCATGAGGCACAGTTAGGGTTGGGGCACAGGCTCATTGGAGCTAACAATCACAGCACACAAAGTTTTGCTGCCTGATTGATTAGTAAGTTGGCCTGAGGTTATCTATGGACCAGAGAACAGGCCAAGCAAGGGAAAAACCTGCCCTTCCTTAAACCAAAAGATCTGGGACTCTCTGAATTTTGGGACAGTGTAGCTTGAAAGTAGGGCCCCACTGTAAGAAGGAGTTAAAAGTCAAGTAAAAGATGGGCAAGATGAGCAAGCAAAGAAAATTGAGAACCATATAAAGTTTCTTTAGCAACAAGGAAGATTGAGGTGCAACCTCAGAAAAGGATAGCAATGTCATGATTCCTACATCCAAAGCTTCAAAGAAAAATATGATTGGTCTCAGGCCATAGAAACACTCAAAAAGAACTTTGAAGACAAAGTAAGAGAGCTAGAGGAAAAAATGGAAAGATAAATGAGAGCGATGCAGGAAAGTCATGAGAAAAAAGTCAACAGCTTGAAAAGCCAAATGCAAAAGGAGATACAAAAGCTCTCTCAAGAAAATAATTACCTAAGAATTAGAATTGAACAAATGGAAGCTAATGACTTTATGACAAACCAAGACAAAATAAAGCAAATCCAAATGAATTTTAAAAGTAGAGGGCAATTTGAAATATCTTCTTGGGAAAAATGCTGACCTGGAAAATACATCCAGGAGAGATAATTTGAAAATTATTGAACTACCTGAAAACCATAATCAAAAGAAGAGTTTAGACATCTTCCAAGAGATTGTCAGGGAAAATTGTCCTGATATTATGGAAGCAGAAGGTAAAATAGAAATTGAAAGAATCCAACTAACACCTCCTGAAAGTGATCCCAAAGTGAAAATGTCCAGGAATATTATAGCCAAATTCCAGAGCTCCTAGGTCAAGGAGAAAATATTGCAAGCAGCCAGAAAAAAATTCAAATACTGTGGAGCCACAGTCACGATAGCACAAGAACTAGCAACTTCTACATTAAAGGATCAGAGGACATTGAATATGATATTCCAGAGGGCAAAGGAATTGGGATTGCATCCAAGAATCACCTACTCAGCAAAATTGATTATAATCTTTTAGGGGAAAAAATGGACTTCAATGAAAAAGAGGACTTTCAGGTATTTGTGTTGAAAAGACCTGAACTGAGTAGAAAATTTGACATTCAAATTCAACACCCTAGAGAAGCTAAAAATGATAAACAGGAAAAAGAAATCATGAAATATTGTAAAAGGTTAAAATGTTGCATTCCTACATGGGAAGATAATATGTCTAAATCATAAGAGATTTCTGAGAATTAGGGCAGATGATAGGAATAAATTTAGACAGAGGGCACAAGTAGGAATTGATTATGAAGGGATGATATCTGTAAAGCATTTATTCTTTTGTTCATCTTTTTGGGGGGAGGTTGGGGTTGGTGAGTATCTTGTGATTGGGGCCAGATTTGGGCTTGAGTACTCCTGGGTACAGGGTGGATATTTTGTCCACTGTGTCACCTAGCTGCCCCATGATGAAATTTTTAGGGTAAAATTAAGAGTTGAAAGGAATAGTCTGAGGAAGCATAAAGGGGAGAGGTGAAATAATGTTAAATATCAAACAAAAGAAGCAGGAAAAAACGTTTATGGAGTGGGGATAGAGATGGGGGAGGAGTGGGGAAGTGAATGAGCCTTACAATCAACAAAATTAGCTAAAAGACCTTAATCTCATCAGAGTTGACTCAAGGAGGGAATAATATACATGCTCAATTGGGTGGTGTAATCTATCCAACCCAGGAGGAAAGTAGAAGGGGGAGGGAATAAGGAGGGAGGGGTGAAAGAATGGAGGGCAGAGTGGGGGAGGGGCCAGTCAGAAGCAAAATACTTTTGAGGAGGGATAGGGTAAAAGAAAATAGAGTAAATATCATGGGAAGGGAATAGGATAGAGGGAAACAGTTACCAATAGTAATTGTGAAAAAAAATTGAAACAGATGAAAGAGTAATGTATGATGATGATTGATGATGATTGGAGGAAGATGAGGATTGATTGATGATGTGGTCTGATTGAGGAGGAGGAGGATTGACTGAAGAAGATGAAGATTGATTGGCAATGATGATTGATTCCCATTGCAAAATCAGAAATATGTTTCTACAGGAAAAATGTCTATTAAGGGAAGTTAAAATGTTTTAGAAAAAATTAGGACAATAACCATCCCAATTTAATGTTCACCATAAACTATCAATTTTATGTCTTTTACAATAACCATAGAGACATACACTTTTTTTTTAGTGAGGCAATTGGGGTTAAGTGACTTGCCCAGGGTCACACAGCTAGTAAGTGTTAAGTGTCTGAAGCTGGATTTGAACTCAGGTACTCCTGACTCCAGGGCTGGTGCTCTATCCACTGCACCACCTAGCTGCCCCGGGACATACACTTTTAGCATTGGAAGAGACTATAAAAGCAATTGAGTACAGTCCTTTCACTTTCAGAGGTAAGAAAATTGAGACTCAGAATTTAAGTGACTTATCCACAGTCACAGTGATAGTAAAAGGCTGAGCCATGATTTGAACCAAGATCCTCTGACTCAAAATTAATTTCCAACTGCTTGTTAGACATTTCCCATTGACATCTTACCAGCACCTCAAATTCAACATACCAAAAATTGTACTCACTTCCACCAAGAAAATTCTATTCTTTCTCTCCAATCTTTTGTGAAATTCTATCTATTCTAACTCAATACCTCTCACCTCTGTCCTTCAGCTCTTATACCCACACCATCCCAGTTCAGTTCTGATCCCTTCTTGTTTGCCCCTTGTGATTATCTCTACCTGACCTCCCAGCTCTCTTGTCTGTAATGCCTCCTTCAGACTCTTAATCTTCCTATTGTATAGGTCCATATAAGTCTCATTCCTTGTCTAAGAAATTTCAGGGGGTTCCTCTTACCCATAGGTTAAAATATAAACTCTTTAAAATTTGACTTTCCTTTATAACAATGGAGCAAATTTGCTCCCCATTAATGTACTGTCTTCAGTCTCTTTTATCGCCAATTTCTTCCTCCATAAACTTATCAACTACTTTACTAGACTCACAGACTAGACTCTTAACCAAAGTTCTTATCCTTTTTGTATGTTTCAGAGGCCCCTTTTGCAGTCTAATAAAACCTATGAACCCCTTCTTTGTATTATAGTATTAAATGAATAAAATTAAACACATAGTATTACGAAGGAAATCAATTGTATTGAGATACAATCTAGAGACAAGAAAACTATAACCATATGGAATCTGGTGATGGGTCTACTAAAGAATCATTCCAAAGTAGTGATGAGTATAAATATTTTACCATATATCTACAATTATAATGTAATATAAAAATATCTGTAATTTTTATTGGTGACAGTGTCACAGATACTGCTAATACTAATTTGTTGCCACATTCATAATTGAATGAAATGCTAAATTTCAGTTAGATGTTACTGAAAACAAAAATATAGATATAGAGATAGATAGATGGATGTATAGACATAGAGATGGAGAGAGAGAAAGGGAGAGGGAGAGAGAGGTTTACAGAATCCTTGAAATCTACCGATGGATCCCCAAAGCCAAGTTAAAAACTCCTGAATTAGAGCTAATTTCTCAACTGGGATTGCAATGTTTAAAAAGTTTGAAAGACATCATGTCTGGGTGATCTAATAATTTTATTGATAAGATTAGCATATTCTTAATAAAATATATCAGTGGCACTTTTGAATGCCAAAGACATTTCATAGTGGTGGGCTCACAGTTTATCTGCCCTTGGAAGACCAGGTGTTTCTGAGGGTGACAGCCAATTCTTACTGGTTAACAATGAATGAGAGAATAAATATTCCAATGAGAGGTAGACTATATAACAAAGGGTCTTAAGGTACATGACACTAAGCACTGAAATTTTGGTTAAAGAAACATCAGTTTCTGTACCACCTGTCTGACAAAGGAGAGAATTCACATTTTCTCAGATCTATCTGAGTAAACCTGATGAGCAGTAATCCACCCATTCTCCTAAATTTAGAATTTATTTTATTGTCTTTGATTAGATCTTAGCCTGGGTATATCTTTGCCCAAGATTTCCCACACTGGTTGATTTCTGAATGTGAAAGTAGAAAAGGGATAAAACCTTGTTCCTAATTCAATAATTAGTTATTAAATACAAGAGAGAAATAATAATTTCTTTTAGGATCTACTCTGTTGATTAGTTACTATTTCTACTAAACTATTGTTTCAGGTTTAAATAGCCACAGCCACAGGGTTTTACTTCCTTCCTCTCCAACCAGCACCACCTCCTATCTTCTCCAATTCTGGAACAGCAAACCATGATTAATTCAACTATTCCATTCATCCTAGTTGGGATATATTAGTCTATTCCTTTATGGCCCCATTAACCATTCATTTAACTATCTAGACCAAAGTGTTCCTCCTTGACCACCACTTTCCTATTTGTGTTGGCTTTCTTCATTAGCAACTTAAGAATAGGGTCTGTTTTTGCTTTGGGATTTGTATCCCCAACATTTAATAGTGTTTTATATTTAATAAATGTTTGTTTTTCATTCACTTATTCCCTTAGAAACCACAATAATCTTGTCCTTCCCTGGAGATCATTTACATTTGAAATTATCATGGCCTCGGAACTATTCCCATTTTTCTTTTGTATTTATAGTTTTTAATGAGTATAAGGGCAATTTCATCAGGAGGTCTCTAAGATGCCTTTCCCTCAATTGAAGATGTTTTCTAGTTTAAAGTTTCCAATTCTTATCAAGCAAAGATGTCTCTTGCTTTATAAATCCTGAAGTTTTAATGTTATGATTTTCATATTTACTTAGCACAAGGAAATCCTATATAGTTGTAAAGCCTCATGTTTAATTCAGACTTTAACCCAATAGTTTTTTTTTTTCCTGTGGTTACACAGTTCTCATGAAGCTCTTCTGGGGCTATCATCTGAAAGCCAAAGAAACCCCAACACAGATGCTCGATGTACTCACAAGAGCATAGTTTTGCAATGCCAGGAAAAAATAATTAAGCACACAGCACTTCAAGGTGTAGGTGAAAGCAAAGATTTGTCCAACCACTGAGGCAACAAAGCAGAATATCAAGCAGTCAGGCTAGCAAACAACAGAAAATGTTATTCATCCCCCTTCAAAAACAACAAGAGCTAAGTCTTTCCATATGAATGATGTGAAAGGGTTAGTGAAATTATTTATAAGACATTTATAACAATCCCTAAAAAGCAGTGATAGGATAGGCCTGCCTTATGTCCCAAACTATTTTATCAGGTTATGAATATCCAGGGGCAGAAATATAATTTTTTTTTATTTTTAAAAAGTTCTATTACCCATTTATACAATGAGAAAGGACATTGTCAAGTATCTGATACATACTGCAATAAGAAAGACCTGGGTTCAAATTCTCTACTTGCTACTTACTAGCTATGTGATTCTTGGAAAGTCACAGACTTTCTGGGCCTCAACTTTATCATCATTAAGATGAAAGATTTGAACTCAGTTTCTAAGGTCCCTTCTTGCCCTAAATCTATGATATTGTGCTCCTACCCAACAAAAAGCATTTATTGAGGGTTTACTTACAATGTGCCAGTCACAGGCTACATGATAATGATATAAAGACAAAAATGAGAAAGTCCATGTAGGAACTTGCATTCTTGTAGAGGAAGAAAATTAACCACCTATTGTCTAAATAGACCATTTTTATTCCTATAAAATTATTATCGCTTTCCTGCCATACTGGCAATCTGTGCAAGCTGTGTGCACTTGATGCTATATGCTGATAAAAGGAAAGAAAACTTACAGGGAAATGCTATAAATAATGGTGACAAAAATAAACAAATAGAAATTTAGGAGTAGTAAAGAGGGGAAATAATTATATTAAATTTTTGGTTTATCCTTCATTAAAATACGAAAGGATATATCTAAAGCTGAATAGACCCAGCCTGTTCCACTGAGCCAATCACAGAATTTCCCTAAAACATAGAGCAAATTAAGAATTGTTTAAATGTCAGTGGAGTTCTATAAACCCCTAGTGGATGGTCTTATCAAATGAAAATGTCTTAGATTTTTAAAATAGATTGCCAAAACACACACTACTCATCAGTCTGGATTCCTCATCTTTCATTGCAAAAATGTGGTTAGAATGTATTAGAAAATAGCAGAACTGACAGACTGACATCCTGCTGCATTTCACCACACTTGAAAGACCCATGACAAGAGGCACTTTACGTTTCAGTTCCCAGGAAATATGTGACCAGCCTTACAATGGAGGCTCTCAAGGCTATTTGTAGTATGTAACAGTGATTACCCTGACTCCCATTGCCTGATGACTAGGAATGTTACATTTCACCCCTCTCCCAGGGTTCTCAGACACCCATAAAGGGGTTTGGGAATTTCTAGTCTCTCTGCCATTGGCTTTAGCCCCCACCAATGGTCTTCCCCCATTGCAGGAGGAATGCTTGCACCCCAGTTCCATTTAACCACTTAAGACATACTTAACAGTCAGATTTTTGTTGTTCAGTTGTGTCCAACACTTCATAATCCAATTTGGGGTTTTTCTTGGCAAAGATACTGGAGTGGTTTGCCATTTCCTTCTCTAGCTCATTTTCCAGATGAGAAAACTGAGGCAAACAGGGTCAAGTGCCTTGCCCAGGGCCATACAGCTATTAGGTTTCTGAGGCTGGATTTGAACTCAGGTCTTATTGACTCCAGGTCTGGTGCTCTATCCACTGCACCACCAACAGGCAGATTAACTCTTTTTTTTTTTTTTTTTGCAGGGCAATGGGGTTTAAGTGACTTGCCCAGGATCACACAGCTAGTAAGCGTCTGAGGCTGGGTTTGAACTCAGGTCCTCCTGAATCCAAGGCTAGTGCCTTATCCATTGCACCACCTAGCTGCCCCCAGATTAACTCTTACAATAGAATATTAACCTTAAAAGTATAGCGAGAATAAACATACTATCTTCCTCAGCTCTTGGGGCTAAACTTCCCACTCCTACTTCTGTACCATCTCATATTCTGGGGTTAATTAATTTCCAATATAACACAGTCCCTAATTCCCACCTTGAGCTCCAGTCACAAGCACTTTTTCAATATCATTGTTTTTCCTTTATAATCTGATGCATTTTACATTATTCTGAGAAAAGGTTCATACATTTTACCAAATTATCAAAGGGATCCATGACACAGAAAAGGCTAAGAGCACTTGCTCTAAGACTATAAATTGTCAGCTTGCAATGGTTGAGTTTGTTCTCTCATCTGGGAGTTCATTGAACCACTGAGATCACGTCTAGTCCCTATCTCTATAAAACTGCAAAATGAACAGTATTGGGGAACCACAGAGAGTTTACCTTGGTCTAAGCAACATTAAAACAACCAAAAATTGAAGAATTCCTAAACTTGGTGTTTATTTCAACTTATGTGATTTTTTTTAAATTCGGAATTTTACAATCATCAATAAATTCAAACATTCCAATATACTAAAAAGAAAAAGGAAGAGCAATCTATAACAAACTGTAGACTTCTGTTACCTCACAACATTCTCCCTGTTGCTTTTTTGCATAGATTATATTCAGGAAATATTGCTCAAGAGCAAGTGTAAAAGGAGGGTGGAATTATAAATGGTAGCTAATGTATTCCTCTCTAACTCTATGGTGTTTCAGTTGGCCCTACAACTGCTCAGCCAACTTTCTCACCCTTTTGATTTTCTCTCACTTGCAGAAGTTTCCAGAGGAGGACAACACGGATGGTTGTCCTGGAGTCCACACATAGGAGAAATAGTTGAAGGAACTGAAGCTGTTTAGCTGAGAGAAGAGAAGACAAGACAAGGCAAGAGAAGACTCGAGGAAGTCAGGCCTTGAGAGCTGTCTCCAAGTATTTGAATGGGCCTCTGATTGGGCAGAGAAAGATCAGATTTATTCCAGAAAGCTCCAGAAAACACAACCAGAAGCAATGAGTGCAAAGAGATAAATTTAGACTTGATGTCAGGAAAAATGTCTTCATGGTTAGACTTGTCCAAAAGTAGGATGGATTGTCTCAGAAGGAAGTGAACTGTCTCAACCCTTACTTTACGGAGAAAATTGAGGCCATTCAATATCAGTTACCTCTTCTCCTCAATTCTTAATCTCAGAACTCTTTGATAGCCTCCTCCACTTTCTCACCCTTTCCCTTAGTCTGTAATAAAAAGGTGGCCTGGCTCTATCTCTTCATTCTTTTCCAGGATATACACTTGACTCTCCTGAACTTTCTCTATAATACCTAAACTCTGAGTTCCTCCATCTTTTCCTTAGGCCTCCCCTTGTTAGCTCCCTCCCTGACTACCTTAAGGATAACAGCTGTCTCTCTTCTTACATTTGTATTCCCAGAAGTTATCATAGAGACTACTACAGAATGAGTACTTGATAAATGATTATTGCCTTTACCAACCCCTCCAAATGTACCTTTGTTCCCATCCCTTTCCATCACCCACATGGATTGTTCTGCCTCTCTTTAATCTTTAACCTTTTCTTCCCTACTGCCTTCAAAAGTGTCCAAATCTCTACCACCCTTAAAAAAGCTTAACTAGACTCTGCCACTATAGACTTCTTGAGATATTGTCCTATATATCAGCTCAATTTCTGAGAAAAACTCCTGGAAAAAGCTATTGACACCAATTACCTCCATGTGTTCTCCTGTCAGTCCTCAAATCTTTGTAATAGGATTCCTGGCCTTATCTTTCAAAAGAAGCTATTTTCCCTAAAGTTACTAATGGTCTCCAATTGTCAAACTTGATGGTCTTTTCTAAGTCCTGATCTTTCTAGACCCTTCTGCTGTTTTTAGTATTGTTGAACACATTCTTCTCTAGAACAATCTCTTCTCTCTGGGTTTTCATGACAGTACTCCTTTCTGGTTCTTCTACCAGTCTGACTTCTCCTCAATCTCCTTTGCTAGCTCATCACCCATATCTCATCCCCTAAAAGTGGGCTCTGCCCTAGGCTCTCTTCTCTTTTCTCCTTAAATTTTCTATTAATGAACCCATCAGCACACCTCTATGCAGATGGCGCATATATTCAACCATCGTTTCTTCCCTGAACTTCAGTCCTGCATCAACTTTCTATTAGATGTATCAAACAATGACTGGTAGGCATCCCAAAGTCAATTCCAAACTCATTATCCTTGTAAAACTCACCTTCTTAATTTCTGAACTTCCTAATTTCTGTAAAAGGTACCACCATTATTCTAATCTTTCAAATTCATAAAACCAACTTGATCCTGAATTTCTCACTTTTTTGCCTCAAATATCTTATCAGCAGTTAAATCTTTCCATTTTCAATGCCACAATATCTCTCAAATCCAACTTCACTCCACAACTACCACCTTGGTTAAACCATGATCTCTTGCATAGATTACTTCAAAGCTCTCCTGATTGCCCTCCCTGGGTCAAGTCTCTTCTCATTCCAGTTCATCCAACACCCTACTGTCAAAGTGATTTTCCTTAAGCACAGATCTGACCATCTCTTCTTCAATAAACTCCAGTGACTCTATCTCTCTTGCCTCTAGATTTAAACAGAAATTCCTCTGATCATGTTTTATAGCCTTTCACAATCTTCCCCCAAGCTATTATTTCTAACCTTTTCAGACTTTACTCCCACTCCTGTATTCTGTGGCCCAGTCAAACTTATCTCTTTGTTCTTCACACACAGCATTCCATCTTCCATCTCTGCCTATGCGCTGACTGTATCTGGTGCTTGTAATGCACTTCTCCCTTACTTCAATGTCACAGCATCCTTTTCTTCCTTCAAGTCACAGCTCAAACACACTTTATCCACAAAGCTTTCCTGATAATACTAACTGCTCCAATAATCTAATATCCTCCTTTCTCCAATTCTCTTATATATATATATATATTTTTTCCTCTTCAGTTTCTCCTCTCTACATCTATACCCCACCTATTTATATTCTTTATTTCACTACCAATTTGACCTTCCTCATACATAAATCTGATGATGTTATCCTTCTGCATAAGTACTTACAAATCTACCCTCTTGCCTGATAAATCAAGTTCAAATTCTTTAGCCAGTCTTCAAGCCCAAGCCCTACTATCACTTCACACAACGTGGCAATACTTAACCTCCCAAGCCTTAACTTGTGTCACCATTCACTTCCATATACATTAGGATTGGGGCAGCTTAGTGAAACAGTGGATAAAGCACCAGCCCTAGATTCAGGAGGACCTGAGTTCAAATCTGGCCTTATACACTTGACACTTACTAGCTGTGTGACCTTGGGCAAGTCACTTATTCCTCCATTGCCCCACAAAAAAACAAGAACAAAAACATATGCATTAGGATTTAGCCAAACTATACTCCTTTCCAATGTTCAGAGGTATCTTGTGCTTTTTCTGTCTCCCCTAGAATGCTTCCCCATTCCATTTGTTTAATTTATATCTATTTTGTAAGGTTTGACTCAATGCCACTTCCTCTCATATTGTACTCTGATCCCTAGGCCCTAAATAACTACCCTCTAAAGCCTACGTAACATAATTTTTGAAGCTTTCCAATACATTTATTATATATTGTTTTATAGACATGTCCATGTTATAATCCCATAACTGACTTAAAGCTATATTGACTGCGCTTTATCTAAACTTTCTTTCTTTCTTCTTTCTTCTTTCTTTCTTTCTTTCTTTCTTTCTTTCTTTCTTTCTTTCTTTCTTTCTTTCTTTCTTTCTTTCTTTCTTCCTTTTTAGTGAGGCAATTGGGGTTAAGTGACTTGCCCAGGGTCACACAGCTAGTAAGTGTCAAGTGTCTGAGGCTGAATTTGAACTCAGGTCCTCCTGAATCCAGGGCCAGTGCTCTATCCACTGTGCCACCTAGCTGCCCCTATCTAAACTGTCTATCTCCTGTGACACCTCACAGAGTGTTCTTCACACCAGGGGGACTTCATGAATAGTTGTTGGACATGTTGAATACTTTATAACATGTTACTTTATAACTTTATAACAACAATTTAAGCAAAAGGATCTTATACAGCTAGTACCTAAGAGTTTAAAATGTAGAATCCATTGCTCTGAATGCACTCATTTTTCTGAGTGACTCATGGTCAATGAGAACCAGTTGATGTTTTCTCTATCTAAAGCCCAAACCTCAAAGGCATAATTAAATTCTGGAAATTATGAGATCATATTGTTTGTCAAGTACCAATCATTTTTGCCCTCATGACACGTTGTTTAGCTAAAATTTTAGTTTATACTTCCTGAAAATTATTTTGTTTTTTTGTCTGTTTTCAAAAGCTTCTTCACTCAAATGATTCACTTAAATACATAATAACCTCAAGAAAAGCATACACATGTTTGAACTCTTGAGGCTGGAGTAAAAAGAAATCCATTGTGTCTCCATGTGATCGACATTCAATTGCCCTAAGTGAAAGATTGTGCCCACTGCAATTTCTGAGTAATTTACTATTGCAATGTAGCCATTTTAATGTGCATACATCTACTTAAGTCAAATGAAGGAAAGAACTGTACTGATTATTTTCTGGAATCAGAATGACCCTTAGGACCTTCTTGTCACAATCACCAACTGGAGTCTTTAGAGTATGTCCTAAAGAAACCACTTAATTCCTCCTCCAGACAATACCACGACTTCTACTTACTATCACCAACTGATTAGTGATAGTTCTGTCTTGTGTAGAATAACAGACTTAGAGGTTGGGGCATGGTGAGGTTGAGGCCTAAAATAATATCTTAGGATGGGGAAGGGTGTGAGTAGAATGGTGTCAGAAACATGACATTCATTGATATTTACAGAAAAGAATGTTATGAAAATAGAAATAAATATTTTAAAACCTTTATTTAATCCTAACCTCATGCATTCAACCTGTACCTTTCCTTCTTTTCGGAGAAAATCTAGAAAAAAGTAGTCTATACAAAATATTTCCATTTTCTCATTTCCAACTCACTTCTCAACACTTTGCAATCTGACTTTCAAATCTACTCTTTGACTGAAACTGTTGTCTCCAAAGTTACTAAAGAATCTCTTAATTCCTAAATATTAAATATTTATTCCTAAAGTATTTTCTTAATAACACTTCATGAATTTTCTATAGTAATTGACTTTTTAAACATACCTGCCTTTTTGAAACTCTCTCCTCCCTAAATTTTCATGACACTATTCTCCTTGTTCTCCTACTTTTGCTAACTGCATCTTTCCTGTGTCCTTTGTAGAATTAGCATCAATTTCCAGCCTTCCATGGGTTGTCATACCACAAGACTCAGTTTGACCCTCCTCTCTACCTCTGTCTTTCTGTATCTGTCTCTCTATCTCTCTGATTGTCTCTATCTCTCTATGTCTATCTCTGTCTCTGTCTCTCTGTCTTCACTGTCTATCTCTGCCTCTCTCTTTGTCTTTCTCTGTCTCTTTCTGTGTGTGTGTGTGTGTGTGTGTGTGTCTCCCCTATTCTCCCTTTCCCAACATGCCCTCAACTCTATCTTGAGATTTAGGCTTACATCTTTGTTTTTCTCTCTTCCACATTTCACCTTCATACATGGATAGATGCTCCTTCAAATATCCTAATTATCCAGGTCCTCAGGCTACTCTATTTCTCCACCATTCCACTTTAGCTACATAAAGAGATGTTCATGATCTAGAGTTTGTTATTACCCATAAGTATTACACTTCTGTCTTCATGAACTCTGAAATTACTTTATCTGATTGTAATCTTTTTTTTTATTCCATCTTTCACTGTCTTAAAATCTCTATCCTTGTTCTTCGTTCTCACCATGACCTCCATTTCCTTCATCCATCAGTTCCTTCACAAGCAATTACCTACTAAACTGACTCACTCACTTTCTTTCTCTGCCTTGGCTTCTTGGTGAACCAGTTCAACACTATACTATTAAAAGAAAACACAAGTCTCTGCTTAGAAAGAATGAGATTAGATCACCAGAGTATTAGTCTTGGTGAAGGTCCTTATTCCTTTTATCTTCACAGCCAAAGAAAAAAAATCTTAAAACTATCAATTATAAATAGAATTCACAAAATGTTTCAAGCCCCATGGCAATCTGTAATTTTTCAAGTCGGTCAATTTTACCTCTATTAATTATCCAGAGTTATCCTTTCTTCTCTCACACAATATAGCAAAAACATAATACCAAGATGTGATTAAAATTTTGTTGTTGTGACTCTTCATGACTCCATTTGGGGTTTTCATGGCAAAGATATTGGAATAGTTTGCCATTTCCTTCTCCAACTCATTTTACAGATGAGGAAACTGAAGCAAACAGGGTTACGTAAATTTCCCAGAGTCATACAGCTAGTGTCTGAGGCCAGATTTTAATTCAGGAAGATGAGTCTTCCTGACTTGGGGAAGGAGGAGATGCCTATCCACTGTACCTCATTGCTGCATTATATTTATCT
This sequence comes from Dromiciops gliroides, assembly GCF_019393635.1. Lineage (NCBI taxonomy): Eukaryota > Metazoa > Chordata > Mammalia > Microbiotheria > Microbiotheriidae > Dromiciops > Dromiciops gliroides. Next base: position 195,969,642 of record NC_057861.1, read on the forward strand.
AGCATCTATTGTTTAAATTGTAAATAACTAGTAATAGCAAAGATATTCTTACTAACAAACCTGGAAGCCCTCTTTACAGGCCAATTAGTGTATAAAGGAGAAATAGAGAGTGGAGGAGATTCTCCATAGTTACCTTGATCTCTCCAAGAAGCCAGAATTCAGTAATCTTCTGCTGCATTCCCTAATAAGACAAATCAGGAAAAGGAAAGGACTCCCACTGCTAAAAGGCTTAAATTCAGTTTCCTAGGAAGAATGCTCCATAAGCCACTGCCCTTGAGCCACAATTGCCACTGTACTCTCCAACTCTTTCATGTCTCTTTCCAGAGTTTTTAAATTATCACTGCTTTCTCCAGTCCTGATTCCATGATAAGATAGCCCACTTGGGCTATTGCCCATAATATTTTGCTGACACCCAACCTGAGAGTACTCCCTTCACTTGTGCTCATGGGCTATTGAATGGAATTGGGCAAAATTTTAAAAACTACACCGGGTCCAATACAAATATATCTTCTTATATCAACTTGACCCTCACTGCAACAAGGTAGTCATTCCACTCCTCTAATTATTTTGTGAGAAAATAATTATTAATAATGGATTTTTATGAAAAACCCAGAAATTAGTTTTAGGTGCTCTTTCCCCCTCACCCCAGAAACAGGCCTGGGATGAGCCCTCAGGTGAACAAAGGGAATGCAGATTGATTACTTTGTTTAGCTAGGGAAGAAGCACCTAAATTTTGGACTTTACCTTCTCTAAGATCACCCTTCAATTCATGTCAATCAATGGAGCTAAATGATGCTATCACCAATTAACTTAGATCAGTGTATGATGACCTGCCTCTGTCTAAGGGGGATAAAACCCCCCCAGACACACTAGGGTCAGCCTCATTTTTACTCCCCACATGCCCCCACTCTCTCTCTCTCTCTCTCTCTCTCTCTCTCTCTCTCTCTCTCTCTCTCTCTCCCTCCCCTCACCCACTTGGCTCAGAATGCTGAGTATGTAATTGTTTAGGCCTGTCAGCCTGTGGCTAGAAGGGAAGTCAGGAAGACACACAGTCAATAATTTTCTAGTGTGATATAAATTAATAATAAATTCTTACTGCCAAAACTGGTACAATAGCCATCAATATATAAATGGTAATAATAATTTTAGAAAACCCAGCCTAGCCACAAATAATTTAGCTAACACAGTTTGGAAAACCACAGAGGACATTTAGAATCCTGAAATCTGCTTTTGATTTTGATTTGATTTGATTTTTTTGTGGGGCAATAAGGATTAAGTGACTTGCCCAGGGTCACACAGCTAGTAAGTGTCAAGTGTCTGAAGCCAGATTTGGACTCAGGTCCTCCTGAATCCAGGGCCAGGGTTTTATCCACTACACCAGCTAGCTGCCCCCTGCTTTTTATCTTGATCTTCAATCAATGCAGGCAAGAAATGCTGTGTTTTGTATGTCTACCCCTATTTTTTGGTATTTTGTTATATGCCTATCTCTTAAATTTTCATGTGCCTCTTTATGCCTGTTTCTAACTATTTGGGAAACTTTACTCTCAAAGTGTCTGATTAGATAAGTAGATAAGGTAAAAAGACTGTGTGAGAAGATGTGAAGCTTTTGCCTTAACCAGCCAAGCCCAGATCCATTTACAGACTGAGTTGATAAGATTCTGTTAGGCGTTTGTGTGTGTGTGTGTGTGTGTGTGTGTGTGTGTGTGTGTGTGTGTGTGTAAAAAGGGTAATTTTAAATTACATATAATGGGTACCAAACACAGTAAGAAATATGTACCACAAGGGACCCCCTTAGAAAAAATCCTTATAGAGTGGGATAAGGGCACTTTGCCAGTCAAACCAGGAATGAAAAAAGAGCAACTTATTAAATGCTGTTACACATGGTATACAACTTACTTTAACTTATCAAAGGAACCTTTGTGGCCTAAATATCATTCTTTTAATTACCAAACAGTGAGGGATTTAAAATTAGTCTTAGAGAATAAAGCTCCCAAATATCTGGTTTACTGGTATCTCTAGAGCTGACAAACAGATTTAGGGTCAATGCCAAAGGACACCTGACAGCTTACCCCCCCACTCCACTCATGCCTTCTTAAATGGACTTTCACCTTCCACTGCTGCTCTTACACATTCATCTGATCCTCTGGTATTTCTTCAGACTGGCATCCCCCTTTCCTCACCTTTTCCAAATCTTTACCCCATGTATCCTGCCTTTCATGGCTTCCCCCCTAATTTTTTTCCTGGGTTCCTTTCCTCCCTTCTCTATTTCCTTCTCTGGCTAGAAAGCCCCACCTCGACTTTCCTCCTGAGCATCTGGAGGCAGTGCCCCTACCCCTTCCTTCAGCCTCCATTTCCCTCCCAAGGGCTGAATCTCAGCCCACTCCTCCAGAAGTGGCCACACCTCTGGCTGCCATGTCAAGACATTGTCTCTGACTCTGTCAGCCCCTCACTCTCCTGCTGTTCTTCCCCCCTCCATCTCCAGTTCCTCCATGCAAGTTGCTAACACAACTTCACTATTCCACTCTCCACTGTGGCTATTCCAAACATTCTTGCCTTTCTCAAACTTTCCATAATATCTCCTACCACCAGCCTTTCTGTGGAAGGCATCACTGAAAAAAAAAAGCCTGAAAATTTATTGAATTCTCCCTCTTCTCACCCCCTCCTTATTTCATATTATTCAGACGTCTTCCCCCACCATCTCCATCTCTTCTTTCATATATATATATAAAATGAAGAGTTGATTGGCCCTTCTCTTTTCTAAGGCCAGACTTCTATATGCACCCTTCATCCTATCTTTTCCCATCTTCTTCAGGAGATTGTTCTCACTATCATACTTAATCTTTCTTGATCTTCAATATCTCCCTATATAATGATCCCTTCCCTATTGCCTAGAAACATGTCCACATCACCCACATTCTTAAAAAAAACAGTCAAATTTTATTCTAGTATCTCTGCAAACTATTTTCCCATATTGTTACCCCCTTCTCAGTAAAACTCCCTAAGAAAACTATTTATACCAGGTGTATCTACTTCCCCTCTTTTCACTCTCTTAACTCAATCTATCTTCTATTATTAGTAAACTGTAACTCTGACATCTCTTTAGCACTATTCATCACCTTATTCTTTTGAATTAAGTTCTCTAGGATTTCATTACATTGTTCTCTCCTGCTTCTCTTCCCATATTATCTGCAATAAATAGCTAATTATGTAACTTGTCTTAAACAAAATGGTGACTATACTTAAGTTCTCTTATAACACCTACTTGCAGTTCCTCGAACAATACATTCCATGTCCCATCTCTACACTTTTGAACTAACTCAAATCTTACATTCCATAAGAAGCTATTCCCTGTGGAGCTGCTAGGCGGTACAGTGGATAAAGCAC